>NW_026555344.1:28974797-29017389 GCF_029017545.1 Prosopis cineraria | reverse complement strand
AAGAAATTAAAAATGTTGCCTTTGATATTGGGGCATTTAAAGCTCCTGGACCTGATGGCATTAATGCAAGATTCATTCACTCTTATTGGAAGGATCTTAAAGACAGCATCTTCAATCTAGTCAAAAAGGTTTTCAGAGAACCAGATTCTAAAAAGGAAATTAACGACACTTTCATTACCTTGATCCCTAAGATTGATCACCCAACTTGTATGAAAGACTTCCGACCTATCTCTCTTTGCAATATGAGCTATAAAATAATCACCAAAATTCTATCCACAAGATTACGTACTTGCATGAACCACTTAATTGGTGATTACCAAAGTTGTTTCATTTAGGGACGGCAGAGCAGAGCAGCGATAATATTATTATTGCTTAAGAAGTCATTCATTTTATGAGGAAAAAAAAGGAACAAAAGGTTTTATGGCCCTTAAGGTGGATCTTGAAAAAGCTTTCAATAGACTATCATGGAATTTCATTGACGATACTCTTATCTCCATTGGGATAAACAATCACTTCAGGAAATTAATTCTTGCTGCTATCTCCACCACTCGTATGAAAGTTCTTTGGAATGGTGAACCAATAAAAGAATTCACTCCTTCACGTGGCATTCATTAGGGGGATCTTCTTTCTCCTTATCTTTTTTTCCTTTGTATTGAACATTTGAGTCACTGCATTATTAGTAATATCAATAGGAGTGAATGGAAACCTATTAGACTAACACCTAATGGGCCTTCTATCTCCCACTTATTTTTTGCTGACGATTTGTTACTTTTTGTAGAATTATCTCTCTCTCAAACGCAAATCATTCTCCAATGTCTTTCTGATTTTTGTAATGCATCCGGTCAAAAAATCAACACAAGCAAATCCAAACTTTTCTGCTCTAGAAATGTCAATTTTAACAGAGCTTTACAAATTAGTGAAAATCTTGGAATTTCTCTCACTGGTAATCTTGGAAAATATCTTGGGATTCCTATCATTCACAAGAAAGTTACAAGGCTTACATTTGCACCTTTAATTGAAAAGATGAACTCTCACTTGGCAAATTGGAGAAGTCGATACCTCAACATTGTGGGAAAGTCTACTCTCATAAAATCTGTTCTATCGGCTCTTCCCAATTACACCATACAAACTATGCTCCTGCCTGATAACGTGTTAGCAGAATTGGACAAATCTCCAAAAAATTTCTTTGGGACTCTTCTGATGGGAGAAAAACCCCACCTTCTCTCCTAGGATTGCGTCACTTCTGATAAAAAGGTTGGCGGTCTTGGTATTAAACATCTTAAAAGCCAAAATATTGCTTTTATCATGAAGTTGTGTTGGGGTATTCTCACTAAAATAGATTGTCTTTAGGTAAGGGTCTTGTGAGATAAATACAATTGTAACATATCGACTATCCCTATAGTTGTTAAACCTAATTCTTGATCCTATACCTAGAGTAGCACTTGCAAAATATGGGACAATTTCATGACTTTTATTGGTTGGAAAGTTGGGAAAGGAGACAAAATATCCTTTTAGTATGATAAATGGACCTCTCTCCCTGATCCGCTTGTCAACCATGCATTTCATAACATCGATTCTATTCTCCATGCACGAGTATCGAATTTCTGCAAGCCTAATGGAGGTTGGAATTTAGATCTTATAAGGAGATACTTGCACCCGAATATTATTAATTATATTGCTCTCGTTCAACCTCTTAACACTCAAAGCACAGAGGACACTCTTATTTGGAGACCATCTTCTGATGATAACTTTTCTATTAAATCTGCCTACACAGTAATAGAAAATCGAAAGGCTTAAGAGCACAATAATTTATAGTCCAAAATTTGAAAATGGCCTACTTATGAAAAGATCAAGTACTTCCTTTGGAAAATAGCTTGGGATCGTCTACAAATAAACTTTATGCCCTCTAATGGGAACACACAGCAACGTACTTGTCAGCTGGTTTGTAACTCTCCTAACTCTTCTATTCATATCTTAAGAGATTGCAAAGATGCTAAGAAGGTTTGGGAAATGTTAGTTAAACCTTCCAAATATAATATCTTTTTCTCTCTTCCTTTGCAGGACTGGATTATTTGAAATGCTAATAATGAAGAAGGCAGCAGCCATACTAGAGGATTGCCCTGGAAGAAACTTTTTGCACAAGCCTGCTGGAACATTTGAAAAACAAGATGCAACAAAGTTTACTCTGAAGATGAAAATTTGGACAAAGACATTGCTTTCTTAAGCACTCAACAAACCATAAATGACCTACAGCTTCAATCTAAGCTTGACCGTCTGAGCAATTTCAATATCAAACATGAAGCCACTTGGAAGCCTCCAAATCCTGGATGGGTGAGACTTGATGTTGATGGTTTGCGCAAGCATAATGGTGCTGCAGCCTGTGGAGGTCTTATCAGGGATGACAAGGGTAACTGGATCAAAGGTTTTACTAAAAACTTTGGTTACCAACACACTACCACTGCCGAGCTTATAGGGATTCTAGAAGGGCTAAACATTTGCTGGAATGCAAAAATTCTGAAAATCAATGTTTATACTGATTCCATAGAGGCCATATCACTCATTAATGGTCCCTCAATTCAGAATCATCCACTCTCAAAAATCATCAAAAGCATTAGAAATCTCATCATGAGGAGCTGGGAGGTCACTTTAGAACACGTCCATAGAGAAGCAAACCACTGTGCTGATCTTCTGGCCCAAAAGGCCTCTAGCAAACATTTTGATACTACTCTATTTGATGATGCCCTAATAGATTGTAGAAGCATTATGTCTTCTAATATGACCTGACCTTAGTTTAATTGCATGTTATTTTTACTGTGGCCTTGTATTAAAAAAAGCATGGATATGTTCTCTAAAGTTGACAACAACAAAGGTAATGTAGAGGTGGACATTAGCTTTAGTGCCTCTGGCCATCTGTCTCTCTTCACATCCTTTTGTAAACACGGTTGGATTCTTTATTGTTGATCTACTGTAATATTTTTCACAGGCTACACAAAAAATAAAAACAAAGGAAAAAATTGAGCCCATAATGAAATATGAGTGCAGAACCTACAATGAAAAAATTTAGTGGTGAGATGTGTAGCTGGATTAAATAAAAATGTTAAAGATATTCGGAGGTACCTCATATGGTCACCGTTGGTAATAATAATTCTACACAATAAGGTTTTAATTAATTTGGATGGATGGTGGTAATCCTTTTAGGTTTTCCAAGATGCAGGGTGATAGAATAAAAAAAAATAATGGTAGATACTCCCTTCGTTCAAAAATGTAAAACATTTTTTAAGGAGTTGAATGTTCAAAAATGTAAGGCATTTTTAATTCTTCAAGGTGTAATTATTGCCTTCTTTTCAAAAATACCCTATTGATAATGACTTTATATTTATTATAGGGTGTTTAATAGGAGTAAATATGAAAAGATAGGGTTAGTTAAAAAGTAAGTAACTACTTTATTAGGGGTAAAATTCGGTTAAAAATGCCGTACATTTTTTAACGGAATGAGTATATAATATAAGGGAAACATGACAATATATCATTTTTTATTTTTAATCTCTATAATTTTATTTTATTACAGGGATTAAAACTAAATGAACTAATAAAACACAATAAAAATATAAGGACTTGTTATTGTTTTTTGGGTAAAAGGGTACAAATACCTATAAAGTAGTTAGCCAAGGGCATCCAATATTTTAAAGTAAGAAAAAGAAAAAAATACACATAATGTTACATGGGTGAGTACAAAAATGATCAAACCATTAACTTTGACCTAACGCCATTAACTTTGACCGTTAAATGCTGACTGTGCATGCCACATGTCAGTCTTTATTGATATAGACTAATAAAGGGACAAAAATACCCACAAAGTCATCGACCAAGAGCAAAAATACCCATAACATTTCTAGAGTTAGCGCAAAAGTGACCAATTCATCAAATCCCTTAAATGTTGACTGTTTAAATAATTCCTAAACAGAAGTTGACTATTTTTTGTTGATGTAGCCAAAAATATTCCCAGATGAATTTTTACATATGTTAATTGATTATCATATGAATACCCATAATGTTACTTTAGTAGGTGCGATAGTGACCAATATGTCAAAATTAATGCAACATGGTTTCTTTCTATCGCCACATATCTCGCCCCCTCCCTCCCTCCCTCCCTCTCAACTCATTATTCTTGTCCGCAAAACCTGATATTCAACATAGTGAGATAGATTGTACAAAATCAAAGATTGAAACTGAACACACTTTCTACATCGCCCCACCTTAAGAATATTTTTTCACATGATATTCATATAACAAATTAACGTCCAAAGAATTTCATCAGGGAATATTTTTTATTCATATCAGCAAAAATGGTCAACTATTGTGTCATGCCCAAAAAATAAGGTGTGAGTGGCACAGGATGTGCATATAAAACCCATATCCTATAAGCCTTAATTCAAGAAACTTTTAATTTGATACTTTAAACTCAGTAATAATAATATTAGAGATTCTTACTATGCTTTTCGCTACACCGAACAAAATTATACTCTTTTTTTAAAAAATTCTACATAACCTCTCGAAATATCTACAACAACAAATTTATGATAGTTCAGCAACAAGGAGCTTTGCTCCTTACCAACAAGCAATCAATTATACCACAGGTCAAGATTCTGTCTATAATCAATAAAGAGCACATGAAGTAGACTATAAAATAATACTTAAGCTCACTTTTCAATCAAGTTGATATTTGTCCAAAGAAATTATTCTACTTCAATTTAGTGATAAAGCTCCAGGTGATCATCAAATGATACGGGTCTAGCTATTATTCGAGGATAAAATATTTTTCAGTGAATAGTATCCCAAAATAAAATTCAAAAATGATAAAACATTACTACAAAATATATCATTAGGAGCAGGTATTTCAAAGCACTTCTTTAAAAAGCGCTCTAAAATGTGAATGCAGAATTTATTAGAGCGCTTTTTTAAATAAGTACTCCTGTATGTCAGAGCTTCGAGGGCGCTTAATAAGATAGCGCTCCTAATTAGTATTATTAAAAGATTTTAAAAAATTTAAAAAGGCCATCAGGAGCGCTCAAGTAAAGAGCGCTCCTGAAGGCTCAAATATTTAAGAGCACTCACGCACGAGCACTACGGAATATCACACATTCTGGAGCGCTCATTTGTAAACAAAGGACTCTATCTTCTAAAGCGCTCTTGAATGAGCACTCTGAAAGAGCACAATTCTGGCGTGCTCGACTATGAGTGCTCCAGAAGAGCACAATTCTGGAGCCCTCAACAATGAGCGCTCCGGAAGATAGAATCTTCCAGAGCGCTCATAGTCGATCACTTCAAAAGAGCAGTCTTTCGGAGTGCTCAAGTCAGAGCGCTCCGGGAGAGCTATTCTTTATTTTTACTCTTCCCCGTCAGTTTTCTTTTTCTCTTCATTCAATTTCATTCATTCCTCTCTCTCATTTGCTGCGGCGGTGCGTTCCCAACAAGTTGTCCACCGAGTCTGTCGTCTGTAGTAGTCCGTCCATCGCTGTACCGAGTCTATCATCTGTCATTCCGTCGTCCATCGCTGGTCATCATTCGTTTCTATGTCACGCTGTCTCTATGTTGTGTCTTCTGTTTCTGCGACGTCGCCACCGCCGTCTCTATTCATCGTTCGTTTCTACGTCACGCCGTCTCTACATTTCTACATCACATTGTGAAGTCTCCTGTGTCGTTCCAAATCTGCATCCTTGTTCTAGATCTACATCATTATTCCAAATTTGCATGGTTGTCTGTACACCAAAGAAAGCGACGTCGTGAAGGCCTCTATTGCCGCTGTGAAGATCGCCATTTTCCGCCGTGAAGACTGTACTGTGAAGGTATTTTTTTAATAATTAATTTATAATATAATATATTGATATATTTATATATATTTGAGAATAAATTTCATATATATATTTTTAATAATTAATATTATAGATAATCTATGAATTGAAGTTATTTACATTAGAATTATGAAGTATTTGTAGTTGATAATTTAGATTAAAGTTGATTAAACTCTTGAACATTTTTATTTTATTTATGAAATATTCTTTTAAGGGAGATTATTGTTGTTAATTAAATTACAATTGATTGATAGAATTTAGATGCATTATGCTACTAAATTTTTATTTGGATGAATTGATTTTTTTAATTTAAATGTATTGTGTTGTGGAATTTGATTGTTTTATCATTTAGGAGGTTCTTCTTTTAAGGAAGATTCTGTCGCATTTTTTTTAGAAATCTAAGTCTTTTGTTTCTTGAATTTTGAATAATCATATTAGTGATATGGATCATAAGTGGATGTTAGTTAATCGACTATCTAAAGAATATTGGGATGGAGTGGATGAATTCATTAAGTTTGCATTTTGTCGTGATTAAGACCCCCATGGAGTCATATGTCCTTGTTTGAAATGTTGATATGGAAAAAGAGTAAGGTAATTGAATTGAAAGATCATTTAATATGTAATGGGATTAATCCAACTTATACTTGTTGGACCTTGCATGGGGAGACAGGAAATAATGGAAATGATTGAAGGGATACTGCAAGCTACTCAGCATTTAATCATGATAATGGGACATATGATGTCGACCGTCTTAATGAAATGATTGATATGATTGAAGAGGATCTTAAGGACTGTCCTAAGATGTTTGAGAAGTTGAAGAGAGATGCTGATAAACCATTGTACCCTAGTTGTAAAAAATTCACAAAACTATCAATTATTTTAAAATTATACAACTTAAAAGTAGCAAATGGATGGAGCGATAAGAGTTTCACGGATTTGCTTGAACTCTTATATGAGATGTTACTTGAGTACAATGACCTTCCACCTAATACTTATGAGGCTAAAAAAGTGCTCTATTCTATTAGGATGAGCTATGAAAAGATACATGCATGTTCAAATGATTGTGTCCTCTTTTAAAAAGAGTATTCAACCTTAGATAAGTGTCCAAAATGTGATGCATCACGGTACAAAAGAAATGGATGTAGCTTAGCGAAGGCATTGTGGTATTTTTCAATCATACCAAGATTTAAATACCTATACAACATTGTAGAAGATGCTAAACACTTAACGTGGCATGCTAACGAGAAAATTAAGGATGAAAAGCTACGGCACCCTGCAAATTCTCCTCAATGAAAAAAGTTTGATCTTATGTATCTTGAGTTCGAGGTTGAAGATAGAAACCTACGCCTTGCACTAGCCACTGATGGAATGAACCCACATGGCATGCAAAGTAGTACTCATAGTACATGGCTGGTCATTTTGATAATCTACAGCCTTGCTCCAACATTGTGCATGAAGTGCAAGTTTGTGATGTTGTCATTGTTGATTTTTGGGCCTTGACAACTAGGAAATGATATAGATGTGTACTTAGCCCCTTTGATTGAAGATCTGAAAATTTTGTGGGAGACAGGTGTGAAAGTTTATGATGAGTATAGAGGAGAACATTTCAACCTGCGAGCAATGTTGTTTGGCACCATAAATGACTTTCCTCCCTATAACAACTTATCATGATACAATATCAAAGGGTGAAATGCATGTCCAATTGTGAGGAGCATACTTGTTCAGTGCGATTGGAACATTGTAGGAAGAACATCTTTATTAGTCATCAGCCATTTTTGCTACAAGCACATCATTACCGATGGTTGAAGAAGGCCTTCAATGGCCACCCGGAGAAGGGTAGAGTTTTCAATCCATTAATCGGGGAGCAGCTCTTTGAAAAGATTAAAGATTTGAATATTGAATTTGGAAAACCATTTGCAAGTAAGATTGTTAAGAATGGTTGAAAAAAGAAGTCCATATTCTTTGAGCTACCATATTGGAAGACCTTAGATGTTAGGCATTTCCTAGACACAATGCACATCGAAAAGAATGTCTGCGACAGTCTTGTTGGCACATTACTCCACATTTTAGGAAAGAGTAAGGATGGTATTAATGCAAGAATAGATTTGATTAGCATAGGATTAAGAAAAGAGTTGGCACCAGAGAGGAAGGGAAAATGCACCTTTTTACCTCCAGCAGCTCATACCCTATCTAGAAAGGAAAAATTGATTTTCTATAAATTCTTGCATAAAGTTAAAGTGCCAGCAGGATATTCTTCAAATGTAAGTAGCCTCGTATCCATGAAAGACCTCAAACCAATAAGTCTCAAGACTCATAATCGTCATATCATCATGGAAAATTTGTTACCGGTATGTATACGATCCATTTTGTCAAAGAAGGTGCAAGCCACGATTACTAGATTTTATTTCTTCTTTAAGGCAATTTGTAGCAAGGTGATTAACTCAGAGAAATTGTTAAAGCTAGACCATGAAATAGCTAAGATTTTAAGCGAGCTCGAAATATATTTTCCACCTTTGTTCTTCGACATCATAGTTCATTTATCAAGTCTTGGTTAGAGAGATAAAATTATGTGGCCTCGCTTATTTGAGATGGATGTACCTAGTAGAGCGTTACTTGAAAGTATCAAAAGGATATGTAAAAAATCAAAGTCGATCCGAGGGGTGTATTGTTGAGAGGTACATCATGGAAGAAGTAGTTGAATTATGCACTGGATATCTCTAATGTGGATGCCATTGGGTTGCTAAAGTACACAAAGGACACCACAAGTGAACAGGGTGGAATCATTGGGAAGAAACTCATTAGAATAGACAATTATGATTAGAATCACCACATTGTCATGTTGTGGCACTCGGATCTGTGTATAATGAAAATAGTGTTACTATACACTTCAAACCGTTGCCTACTGATCACTTAAAAATGACTATAACTATTCTAATAGAAAATGATGCTAAGTTGCCAGTGCAAATAGAAGATGAGGATATATTCATCATTTTTGATGCTGTTGGAACTTATGTGGCTTGGCTTACAAAGCTCATTAAGTTACAAGTATAATAATTGATAGTTCTTTAAAATCATTCATGTTTTCTTTCGGCCTTACCAATCTATTTTTCATCTTGTAGTCCTCAAAATCTAAAGAAGTAGTAAAGAAGCCAATCAAAGCAAAAGGAAAGCTGTCGAAAGGATCTACCTTTGTAACTAAGGCAGGGAAGATCGGCACAGAATCTATCCAGTTGAAATATCCTCATCAAAATACACTTGAAGTGATTATGTGGAAAACATTTAAAAATAAGATCCGTGAAGTAGAATTTGAAAAGGAGATTTATGGTGAAATGATTAGCAAAAAATTAGTGGCTGAAAATATTAATGAGATTCTGACCAAGGATTAGCTACAAACTACACAAATTAGTTTATACATCAAGTACTTTCTAAATTATATTGTTTATTGCGGTATTTATTTAATTTTAGTTGTGAATGATTCTATTTGTTTTTATTTTAGGTACTTGTATCATACTTTTGTGATGCTGGGCTCATTAATAACAAAATTTTCATTTATTAGCCCTCACAAAACTAGTACCTACATGTTGAGTACCATTCTCAAAAGATTACTGATGCATTCAAAGCCAAAGGCAAAAGAAATATGCTATTTTTAGCTCCTCATAATCCAAAGTAAATTGTTATTCTTGTTTATCTTTAAAATTAGTTGATATTTTAGTTAATGAAATATTTTATTTTTTCAGGCAACATTAGGTGCTTGTTTGTATAAATCCATTTGTCCCTGTAATTTATTATCTTAACTCATTAAGAGATAGTGACTTTAAGAACTACAAATCCATGAGGATATTATTTAATCAATAAGTTTTTAGTTCTATATTCTTTATATATGTTTATTATAATAATTAATTTTTACTTGGTATGCTTAATCATTATATAATATGTACGTTATCGAGGTGGTGAAGGTCTCCCTCCAAACACTGAAAGACCTGATCCTGTTGAGTTTTATTTATGAAAAAGAATAAAGGTTTATATTATTTTCTTAATAAAACAAGTTGGTATGTATCTAAATGATTGTTTGATTAATATTTTATATTTGTTATTCTGAATATGTTGTTCTAGATTAATGAAGAATTTTTTAAAAAATTTGAAACTTTGAAGTTATAGGGAAAACTCTGTCGGATTTTCGACAGAAAATACTTACATCATATATATAACTTCATCTCTAAAGTATTTTAAATTAAGTTAAAATTTGTTTCTACCATATTTTGATAATGACATATTTTATTATTTTATAAGTACCTACATAATTACAAGGTTGAAAGTGTGGATATTATGTTATGAAGTTTATGAGAGAAATAATCACATAACAAGAGTTGATCATTGCTGAAAATGTAAGTCAAAAGCTTTGAAATTAAGTTAATATAATGTTAATTACTTATATACTGTTTTCATATCTTGTGTAGTATTTTATTGGAGCAAGATCTTCACATTTTACTATGAGACAAATAGAAAATTTAGTTGAAGAGTAGTCAAAATATATTATTAGCTGTTTGTGATAGAAAGTTAGATTTCAATGTTAGAAAAATACTAATAGCTTCATTTGTTAGGCTTGTTAGAAATTAAACTAACTAGTTAGGAAATTGAAATTGTTGTTTTAGTTTCAAATTCTTTCCTTGTATATAAATTCTTATGTTCATATTATTTTTGAATTAGTTTTTGATATTGTGATTAGTCATTGTTAAAGAAACGTTAAAGGAGAAATTTTGAAAAATTTATTTTTTAAAAAAATAAATACAATCTATCGGAATGCTCATAAGATGAGCGCTCCCGTATAGGAGTGCTCTTCTAGTGAGCGCTCCCGTATGTGCCTCGACCAACCTATCTTTAGCCTTTATGTATAGAAAGCACTCCTGTATAGCATACATACAGGATGTACATTCTGGAGCACTCGATATGAGAGCCTTCAAAAGCGCTCCCTAAGGCCAAAAAAAGCGCTCCTTTAAGCTTATTTTGTAGTAGTAAAAAAAATAAATATAAATAGAATAAGCATGAATTTAACTAAATTAATCATTTAGAAAAGCCATAATATATAACTCAAACCAAATAGTTTCATTTAAGCATTTAATCCCAAAACATCCTCATATGATGGCAACACAGCTGTCAATTTCACTGTCTAAACTATCAAGCTCATATTAAATAGTTAAGAAATGCAACTCTCTTGTTACAAAGAAATCAATTTATAAAAATTAACTTGTTTAATAAGATTCATAAAAGGGAAATTTACTTCCAAATATCCTTTAGCAGGACTTTATCAGAAAGGATAACAAGCATGGACACACAGTCCACGAGGGTAAGTAACCAATCAAGCACAGTTAAAAGCCACAAAAACAAGTGTGAGCATAAAGGCCACGAAATCAAGCACGGCAAAAGCCACGAAACAAGTATGAGTACAATGCTCACAAATCTCTATCCCTCTGTTCCACGTGTATTGGCTTGCCCATGGGGCTAACACCTCCTATAAACACCCTACTAACTAGGTGCACTATGGCGCGCCAAGGGCTAACGAAACTACCGTTAGCAACCAGCGTTCTGATTCGATCCCACAATTTAAATAAAACATGTATAAGTTTATAAAATCAACATGATTTTCCTTACATATAGATCAACATAGCAATTGCCTTCAGACATTCATTTGAAGAAAATCCTCTTAGATATTTCTATAAATTCACTTATGTGGAAAGCATTTCCAAATTCAATTGTCGATAATAAATTAAAATCATAAACCATTAACTAAGATTGAATTAAAAATATTTTAGCATTTATATTTTTTTTAAAGAATCAAAAGATTTACATAAATAAAGGATGTGGCATATGAACATGCTCAAGCAATGGTTTCAATAAAATAAATTTGATAACAAATCATTGGGACGTTATTTACTTACCTGAGACATTCTCAAATATATATTTTACTCCCAATTAATTACTTTGTAATATTGCCCGCGCCTTAATCCCCTACTGTCCAAAAGGACATTATTGTTATTTCATTTATACACTTTATAAATCCTAAATCTTCACTTCAAACAAATTCAGAGAATTTGAAAAGAGAATCACAACATCAACCTTTCACAAATAAAAACCATAGTGAGTTTAAACAACAATCTTCAACATACATGCATATAAATGATATTCAAAGTTTCCAAGTGTTCAAACATTTCATTGGATTGTATGTACCCAAAAGCTAACATAAGAGTAAACAAACTTGAACCTAGAGTAATCAAATACCATCGTTTATCATTATATATATTTTTTAAAAAAATATCTAGCTTCATTTTGAACCCTCCATTATAGAAGATATTTGTCTAGTATGATAAATTTAACTAACAATAATGTACTTTTCAAATCAAAATTCTTCTACCAAACATTTCATCGAACACCTTGTGTGTGTTCCGAATCACATCATCCAGCAATATCTTATTCCTTAAATCTCTATCTCTACAATTTTCAATGTCAAATTTTAATTTACCGAACTCGTCAAATTTCACTCCTTCCGCACAGATCAATTAAGCACAAAGAAAAATGAAACTAATTTCTCCATCTTACAATAACTAACATATAAGTGAGATTATCTACCAAGAATTATGCTTTCAAAGTCAAGTTTCAACTTCATCAAACCTCATCTACTTTCCCCCAATCATGCACAGCAACAATAATAAAGAATAAATAATAACTTTAACCAACTAACACACCCACACACAGAAGCAACGATAGAAAAGAGGACCTAAAGCTCCTACCAATAATCAATTGAGTTTTAAAACAATTCAAACTTGCATCTGTATTTCTGAAGTAGCAATAAACCCAAATAGAGGGAAGAAACATCATCTTTAAAATTAATCTTAGCTTGTTTAAACCCCCAATTATTTCCCATCCACGCACCACACTGTAAACGAGGGGAAAAAAATCAATTTCACACCAACCCATCAACATATGCTCGCTGCTGCAAGGAGAAAAAAGACATAGGCCAACTCACCAAGGAAGCATATGAAGAATGAAGGAAGGAGATCAAAGCTCCTTTAACTGTCTCGACAGCACCAATAGAAACAGGGGAGAGGAGAACGAAGGAATTAACAACTTGAACAAGGGACGGAGAATTCACAATCGAACCTCCCATAATAGCAGTCCAGCTCCTCACTTGCTCACCACCCATGAACGAACACCGAATGAAGGAGGAGGAGGAAGATTTGTCAGCACCGACAGTGGAGGGAGAATGAAATCGAAGAAGCAGCTGGAAGCAACTGACAACTTGGACCACAAACAGCAACGCATCACTAAGTTCATGGCACCCACATCGACGAACTGAACAGATATAGAAGGAGACGACAGAGGTGTTACAGGATTCTCGATTCAGAGCTTCTTCCTCTTCTAGGTTTTTAGTCGGGTGATTGAATAATGGGAAAGAGAAAAAAAATCTGATTGCTGTTGATCTGATCTTTTTTTTTTTTGTGGGCATTTCGGTAATTTCGTTATATTAAATCCAAATAAAATTTTTCCCAAAGCTTAGTGGGGATTCGAACTTAGGGCCAACATCAACTCCACTTAAACACCAATTTCTTGTTGCTTTTACACCAAATTTTATAAAAATATCATTAAAATACTTGATTATTATTATTTTTTATATTTTTTTATTATTATTTCAAAAGGCTAAAATGAAATAAAAAAATATCTCTTGATACCCAAAGAATTTAATCCGGTGACCTCACAAATAGGTATTTAGAGAATTTCTACTGAATCACAACACTACAAGTTAAATTTATCCCTAAAAATTTAGTAAAAATGCTTTATTATTAATTTTAATTTCACTAAAATTTTAAGGTCATTACATTCTACTTAGGTGTAAGCTAAATGGTTAATATTGAAGGAATTTGATGGATTGGTCACTTTTACACCAATTCTGGTAATATTATGGATATTTTTATTCCTGGCTAACGACTTTGCGAGTATTTTTGCTCTTGGCCAATGATTTCGTGGGTATTTTTATCCCTTTATTAGTCTATGTCAACAAAAATTGACATGTGACATACACAGTCAGCATTTAACTATCAAAGTTAATGGCATTTGATCAAAGTTAACGATTTGGCCACTTTTACACCTATCCATATAACGTTATGATATTTTTTCCTTTTCCTCACTTTAGGATATTGGATGTCCTTGACTGACTGTTTTGTGGGTATTTTTGCCCCTTTACCTTTGTTTTTTTTTAATATGGTTATTTGATAGGGTTGTATTCAAGTATAATATTGTCAAGCCAATTTGGGTAGCTCTCCCAAAAATATTTTATGCATTCATATAAACTCGAATTTGAAACCTCACACTCAAGCATTCATAGCTTCTTTCATTATGATCAATGCTTGTTGATCCTACTGTTAGTATTTTCCCTACAATATATAATAAAAATGGTAAAAAAAAAGTAGTTATGCAACTCATTAAAATTTTTTGTATGGAATTTTAATTTACATGAAATAAAAAAATCTACATAAAATTATTTTTGCTGGATAGAAAATTTTAAAGTTAACTAAATTGTTGTTTACTTATATTGTGTAAACACTAAAAAATTCTAAAACTAAACAAATTGTTTATTTATATTTTCTAAATACCAGAAAAAGCATGGGGTATAAAAAAGATATAGTTTTTTATTTGTAATAATGTAATTTAGTCTTTTAATATTTATACTTGTTATATTTATTTATCTATAACCTTATACATTTATTCAATACATAAAAATATTTGGATGTATGAGGATCCAAATCCTCTGTTTGAATACATAAAAATACTAGATTATTCATGTTTTATTATACTTTCTTTGTAATTTCAACCTTTAAACCATAGTTATTTGAAATTCCACAAACTTCAACCCTCTCGTTTTCTTTACATTATCACTATTGTGGCCTTTGTTAGTTTGGTAACTCCTCTTGTTTCTTGTCCTCATCTCTCACCCATTAAATAATAGAGGTAAGTTAGCCACTTTTGATTTTCTATTTTCACTTCAAAACTCAGCTTATCTCTCTTTTATCTTTAAAATTTTTTACACTATACAAACAAATGATTTTAAATACATGGATTTTAAATAAGAAATTTAAAATTTAAATTCAAATCCATCAATCCAAACATTTCTTGAGATTGATTAGGGACAAATTAGTCATTTTCCTTTCCCATTGTGCTCCATCTTCTTTCCAAAATTGAGGTAAGGTTTGTGGAATGGGGGCTAACTTCTACAAACTTTATATATGTTCGCTGCACATCACCTTCCTAATTTTTTAGATCAATTTGTAAATCTCTTGCGGTTAAGACTCCTCTAAGTCTTAACCTGTTGATATAGTTTGTGATGTTTGACAAGTTATACAGTACTGTACATCTGACGTATATTACGTTGAAAAATCTGGTAGAACATATAGTTTAATTCGTGCCTCATGGACACTATTTCTAAGTGGTATTCCGCCACACACGATAGAATGCAGAAACTCTTTAAGATTAAATGAACTCTACTTGCACAATAAGCAAGTGGACACATAACAACAGAAAATTAAATAGCACAACATGGAAGAAACAAGTATGGGGAGGAAAGGAGAATGTCTAAAAGCTCAAGGTGGTGTGCTGGAACCTGCGGCATCCACTCCTAGACAAAGATCTCAAAATTAACATTGAGCTAATAACACCAATTAATGATGTCTTAATCACACATTAAAAAATGCTTCCGGGTAATAGTGAGGTTTAATATATAGGTTTATTACACAGTAAATAAATTTAAATAGTTATTAATATTATTAATATAAAATAATTCCTTTAAAAATACCCATTAAAGATTTTATAATACCCAACGTATTAAGGATATTTATTGATTTCATCCTATTAAAAAATATTGGGACCCAATGATTTTTAACCTAAGACCACTAGCCAGCCAGATTGAAATAGCTTAATTCATAAAGCCTCGGATGTGTCACTCATGTAGAAAAAAATGTGATAATGTCATACAAAGCCCACCCAATTAAAGGAACATAATTTCTTTGCAGGTCCAATTGATTTTGGTATTTCTCTATAGGCCTAAAGGCCTCAAGTGCAATTATTTTCCTTACTGAAATGACCCCAATTACCTTTAACGAGTGAAAAATCCTCAAGCGCAAATCCACATGAACTCGTGTAAGTAAACAGACTTTTATTGTAAATAATGGTACTTTGTTGTTAATTTCAAACATTATGTTGTTAATTTTCTCTGGTTAATTTATAAATTTTCTCCTCCTCAATTATAAGTGTAAACCCACATGAACTCTCGTGAAAAAATGAATTTTTGTTGTAAATAATTATATTTTTATTATATTACAAACCTTTTATTGTTAATTTTCTTCAGTTAACTAGAAAATTTTCTCAAGCGCAAACCAATATGGACTATTGTAAATAAATGAACTTCTTATTATAAATAATTGAATTTTTTTTGTTATTTATGAACCTTCTATTGTAAATTTCACTTAATTAGTTAACAAATTTTCTCATGTACAAGTGCAAATCTACGTGAACTCTTTTAAATAAATGAATTTCTTGCTGTAATTCAGTGAACCTTTTTTTTTTTGTTATTTATAGACATTTTGTTATTAGCTTCTTTTGAATACATTTATTGTCACTCATTAAGAGCAGTTTGGTCTTTTTACCTTAAAAAATAATTGCACTTAAGGTCTTTAGACCTATTTAAAAATATTAGAATCTATTGTACCTGCAAAGAAATTATGTTCCTTGAGGGTCTCATATGAAATTCTCCATTAAAAATTCCCATTATCCTTTTTATTTTTATGCTTTGAATAATGCCAATATATCGAGCAGATCCGCTGACATTGGTTTGTTATAGCATCTGACCTTGCTACCAATTCTAAACGAATATCTAACTAAAATTTTACTACTTTGATATCTTATATGTTTAGCATATTGCCAATAAAATATGAACGTAGAACTATAGAAACTTGAAAGCATCTATACATTCTGTAGTGCCTATATATCGCCTGAAAAGGAAGAACGTCTTTTGAGATTTATTATGCCTACCGATGACACTTCTTTTGTGGCAATATTTGATGCAGCAAAACACTACAATGTGAATTCATCCGTTCGATAGGCTTTTTTTTTTTTTGAGCAAAACCATTCAATAGGTATTTTTGATGTTATGTGATTTGAGTTATTTCTATCTTTGTGATTCAACATATGCATCTTAATATCATTATAATACGTGTTAGATACCCAATACTCAAACATGGGAAACTTTGTCAACAGATTAACAGTGATCTTAACATCACAAGGGTTTTGTACTAAAAAAAATTAGAAGTTCAGATGTTAATTAGAAAAATTAACTTCTCCTGATTGAAAAATTAAAGTTTAGAAAAAAAAATTTATAACTTTTAGGTGTGATCACATGGCCTCCTTGAACCTTAGTGGGAGGCCATTTATAGCTTTTTGAACAGCGTTGGAGGCCATGTGATCATACAAGAAGACCTTTTTGTATCTAACAAATAATAATTAATCCCAGCGAGTGATCTCAGAATATCATCAATTTTGGGGGAATCTTTTTCCATAAAGCAACGTGATACTTGCGATTCTTTTTAAAGTTGTTATCAGAATATATAATAATTAGAGTAAAACAGACTGACTGCCTTTCTATTATATTTTAATTATACAAACCTCCTCTCTATTTTAAAAACTCATATAAATTCTATTAAAATTAAAATATATGTTACATAAACCTCCCTTATATATTTGAGATTTAATTTTCATTCACCTAACCGTTAGTTAATTGTCAAATTCAAATTTGACTGAAATTTCGCTCTTTAGCATAAGAATTATCCAAAAATATAGATTTGCCAAAAAAAAATTTTTATACAACTAAAAAATATAATAAATATTTTTTGAAAATTTCATCTTCTTATAAAATTTTAATTTGTATCAAGTTTATTGAAACTTATTTACTTGTTTTTAAAATTGCCAAAAACATATTTTAAATATATATTTTTGTTCATCACATAACGATATAAGTTTGAGGGATTATATAAATAATTTAAATTTAAAATTTAAAATTGTAAACATGTTTTTTACAATGAAATTATGTAACTATCAAAATAATATAATTTAGGATTTATTAAAGTGAGGGGTAAATTAGTAAATAAAATTTGTTTTACTATAAATTTCAATTTAAAAATAAGTTTTTAGAATCTTTTTAGAATATTCTTAAATTATATGTTTTTAAAATTGAGAGAATGTCTATGTAATCAAAGTAAAATAGAAGGGTTGTGAGGGTATTTTGCTTCAATAATTAACATGAAATATTAGGCTTGATATTTAAAATTTATTTAATATTTTAATAATTAAAAATTAAGGTAAAATATATAAAATTGGGCCACCTTTAATTAAGATATTATTAATGTCATCATTATTGGTGCAAGTTGAGATTTCCCACGTGTTTGCACCACGATCTTGTTGCCTTGATATCTACAAAGCTTAGCGCAACGGCCTTAATTGGTTTGTTTGTTTTTTTTTTTTTGGTCCATCCTGTCCAAATCTCCAACGGAGCGAGACAATTTTTAGGACTGGATGGTGCACAAGATGAAAATGACGTCCCATTCTGTTTTCAGGACTGGATACGGAGTGGGGTTGTCTGGCAATCCTTTCGTTTTCCATGAGCATTCCTTTTCAACAAGATATAAAAATTCTCTTTGAATTATATAAAATATCTTTTTAATTATATAATTCTAATATCGTTTGTTTCATCCCAACAAATTTTTATGTTGAACTTTAAAATATTAATAAAGCATTCTCAAATGTTGATTTATTAAATTTAATTTTTTTAAAATAACAATAATTGACACACAAAAAAATCATTTGAAACTTATGGTGTTAAGGTTAAAGGAATAAAAAAAATTTATAAAATTAAGAGATCAAATTGAACCCTTCATAAAGATAGAGAACTAAAATTGTATTTTAGTCTTTAATTTATATCAATTTATTTTTTCTTTTATCACATTTCTATTATCTAATTAGTAAATAACTGTTGGAATATTAGAAGTGATTAGGTGTTAATCACTTGATAGTTAGTGACCCTAATGTGTATATAAAGGGCACAACTTTGGATTAGAAAGGAAGGATGTTAACATGGTCATCACCTCATCGTTAGTTTCCATCATTTGGAGTTTGTTTATCACCTAAGTTAAGGGCTGATTAGATTTGTAATCCTTTAAGTGAAGAAATGTTGTGTTGCTTTGTAATCATTGTTGTTGTGTAATGAAAGAGTTTCTCATCCATATTCTCTCCTAGATTTTCTATTAGCTAGTATTAATCCAAAATGTAGGGGACACTTTCCAAAAAAAAAAACATTAAATAGTTTTTATTTCACTAATCACTACTACAAAAAAAAAAGGAAAAATGACAGTTATTTTAGCCCATAAATGACAGTTATGTGGCTGACATTTAAAGTCCTCCAATAAATGACGGTTATATAATCATTTTATTTAAAACATAATTTTTAAGAGTCAAAGCTATGAGGGGAAAGAATAAATGATGTGTAAATATTTTACTCGTCATTTAAAGTGAGAATAAATGACGAGTAAATTTACCCATCATTTTTTTAACTTTAAATAATGGGTAAAATATTCACCCATCATTTACAATATGGCACCGTACTTTAAATGACGGGTAAATAAAATTCATCATTTATTTAAATAATGGGTAAATAATTTACCTGTCATATATTGTAAAATAAATGAGGGTTATTTAGATTAACATCATTTAAATAAATGATGGGTAAATGATTTACCTATCATATATTGTAAGATAAATTACAGTTATTTAGATAACCATAATTTATTATATAATTTTTTTAAATATAGGGGCTGCTATTTATACCAGCCCATTGTAAAAAGAAATTAAAATAGCAGCAGACATCCATCCCAACATTTATAAATTTGAATATCAACATAATTTATCGTATTCAATTACAAAATTAATCAATGAACATCACTTATACTAGTCTATATCAAGTAGTCAAATGTAATTTTGTAAAGTAAACTATTTTCCAAAGAAAAATTAGCTATTAAATATATAAACATTCTAGCTACTTCTTCTATATAGTTCTATTAATCTTCTTTGTGCGAGGTCCACATTTAAAAAAATATTGACACCATTTTTCAATTACCTCATTAATTTATTTCGACATGCTTGAATTCTTCAATGTGAGAATCGTCATAGTACTGTAATATATAAATGATCCATCATAAATTAAATTAATACATTAATTTTGTTTTGTAATTGAAAGTAAATATTGTTGACATACCATCTCAAGAATTATGCTCTTGTTATGGATAATGATGTCTTTCATGAACCTTATGATGTAGAAGCCACAATCCAAACTATTTTTGATTTGTCTTAGATACTACAAATTAAAGAACCGATGAACATATATTAATGCATTATATTTCAATTCAATAAATGATTCCAATTACCTTTATTATAAGGGTAGGCCACATCAAAATTTGTAAAGGACTTTAAAATTGATTGTTTTATGTTTGTGCGGTAAAACAAAATTGCCCTAATAAACAATAAAAAATATGTTAGCATGAAATTTAAATAAATAAATAAATATGTTAAATACTTTTATACACTTATGTATTAACCAACTCCAATAAAATTTGTCAATTTCCTGGTTGCCCTCCAAGAGAGTCCAGATAATATATTTTTGGAATGTTGCCAAATGGTTTGACAGCAATCAACATCCAATGGTCTCTAATAGTATTAACAAATTTTACAAAATTATAATTAATCAATTAAATTAAAAGTAAAAAAATCATTAAGATAAGTGAGAAGTATGTTACCCTTAATAGTATGGTATTATGAATAATGTTCCATTTTGATTCCTTGCTTGAAATTTTCGCTCAATGCCTTTGCTTGTTCTTAAATTTTATCATTTTTAATTAAGGCATGTGCACTTCATGAGGACTAACAAAGATGAAATTCGTTTGTAATCAAAAGGGGTAACAAATTTTTCATATAAGCACCTACCATAAATATTTCAAATGGATTAATTTATATTTAAAATATTAACTATTCATATATGAAAAAAATTACCGTATGTAAAAGCTGAGAACAGTGAGGTTGGTCATATAATGTAGAAGCACTTCATTAATAATATCAATCGAAAACATATCATATTGGCCTTTGCCATATATGCCAGCCTCGAATGGGATTTGCAAGACCAGAGGATTAGACCTATGAATCATTGCATGTGCCTGAAGTAAATTTCGGTGTTGACTTAGCAATTAAGGCTCTTGTTTAGGCATAGCTTTATAAGAGACTACCTTTCTTGAGGAGATCTTAGATTAAGTATCATTTTTTTTTCTTGGACTGTGCATTTTTACTAGTTTTTTTTGAACTTGACATCCAAACTTGACTAGCTTGCCATCCAACAAAACTACTCATTGCCTTTCTAACAATCCCAACATCCTCGGTGGGAATAGGTAGTAGATAGTTCTAATCTTTTGATATATCAATACCAACCCATACATAGGATGTAGGGAGTGGCATATTATGTAGCATGTCTTCCAGCAAATTGAACACCCGACTGATAGCAACCACATGATGATTTGAGCTATTTGCCAACAACTCATACATGTTTTTCACCCTATTTTACTAAGTAACATACTATATTAAATCATGAAAAATAAAAATAGTGAAAAATAAGTGAAATAAATTAATAATATTTTACTTTCAGGGAGATTTTTAATAGGTTGCATTATATTATAATTTTCTTGTCACATCCTAGTTCTAAGGGTGTAATCGGCACGGAATATGAGATAAACTCATATTCCTTAAGCCTTAATTATCCAACTATTAAGTTATAATAGCGATAAATAAATTATACTGATCAATAAATTATATAATATATGTATATATGTATAATTATAAAGTTCATAGAGTCTTAAACATTTGATGAAAATTTCGACAGAGCCTCCCCTCTAATTAGGACATCCAAAATTTCTATAATCAATAAACCTGTCAGCCAATCCAGAAAAGGAGCTTAGCTCCACACCAGAAGATTACATGATAACAAAATAAGACCAGAACTTAACTATAATATACGTGGAGCACTAAGTACCATTATATAATATAATGAATATTTACATTAAAATAAATGATTGAAGCATGCTTCCACTGTCCAAAAAGCAATAGAGCCCCTCAATGATTAGTAGGAGGTGTAAGATCAACTACATTATCTGAGACTAAAGAAATTTTTTGATGAGTAGCGTCCCAATGAAAATTATATATAAAACATGTAAAAGTAATAATTAAAAAATTTGGTTTATAACAAATCAATGGAATATTAAAACCCATATTTTACTAACAATAAATGATAAAGTTTGCTCAACAGTATAACCATGAACTAAACCAATAATTTTGGAGTTTCATAGGTTATCAATAATTGTACAACTCATAAAAGTATATAAAATGAATTCAAATAATGATAAAAAAGTGTTTGTGAATAAATAATATAAAACAATGATTTTTTTCCTTTTAAAACCAATTTAGGAGGAAATTTACCATATAAAATCATATACAATCAAATAATAGTTTGTTTAATAAAATAAATTTAAAAATAATAAGTTTTTGAAAATTCTCTTTTAGTGGGACTTTATCAGAACGATTAACAAGCGTTAACACAATCCATGAGGGCAAATAACTAACAATCGCGGCTTAAAGCCATGAAATAATCAAGCGTGACTAGAAGCTATGAAACAAGTCAAGCACGAAATCCACGAAACAAGCGTGAGTACAATGCTCGCGAATATCCATCCCTCCATTCCACGTGCGTTGGCCTGTGCACGGGGCTAACACCTCCTATAAGCACCCTGCTAGCTAGGTATACCATGGCGCACCAAGGGCTAACGGAATTGTCGTTAGCATCTAGCATTCTAAAACTTAGTCCCCCTAATTCAAATCGAGCGTGCATGGAGTTGAAACATACATTGAAAACTATTCTTTTCAAAATATAATATTCGACTATTATATTTTCTTTTCAACTTTCTCTATGCATGAATCACCGTTTTTTTATATGTGATATAAATCATAAAATTTAAACAACAAAAATGTTTAGAATAAATATTCTGTTACTAATGTACTAGATCCAAATATTCTTTAACAGTAACATAATTCTTAATGAATATAAAGCAAATTCCATAATAACCAGCTAATATAAAAGTTAGGCAAGTAAAAAGAATTGTATGAATCCTAAAATTAAAATTGACAAGAATATCTATACAACTTATAAAGGAATAATGTAAACATTTAAATAAAGAAATTTATAAACACTTTGCAATAAATTATTTGGGACACTACCCACTCACCTAAAAATTTCCCAAAATTCTAAAACTTGTATCTTTTAACTTTCCTCTTTAATTCTAATAATGCTCTTAATTTCCTGACAAATAAATCATAATTCTAAAATTATTTATCAAGTAATTTTCTAACACTTGGTGAACATTTAAATTGATTTTCAAACAATATAGCAACCTAAAATATACAATCTATAAATTCATTATTGATTAATTAACTTATTAACAAGTCAATTAAAACAATAGACAATATTTCCACCTCCTTTTGTACCTTCAGAAACTTAATAAAATGTCACAACCATCATTTACTTTAACATGATCTACCTTAGGTACTTTAGAATTCCAACTTAATTAATGACTCAAATCACTACTTACACATGTTCCTTCAACTAACAATATGGAAATTAAACCCTTACATTCTGCCAAATTCTTCTCTCATACATTTCAAGCTTAGCACTGCATTACCTATAGACCTAAACACACACATAAACTTCACTAAACTTCTATATTAGAAATTAGCCACTTTAATTAATCCAAATTATTCTTTTGATCATTTTAACAATCAAAATATACTTGAATCAAATGAACTATTTAATATATCTTAATTCATTCTTATACCTCCTATAACTCATCTTCAATCATAAATCATATCAACTATTCTTATGCTTTCTTCAAACTTAATAAATTGTTATACAAATACTCTATGTAATCCTTACTCCTAATTTAGTATTTTAAAATTTCAATCAATAAATCAAGCCACTTCTGGCACATAAACTTTCCAAATTATACTATACCAATTTAGCAACATTATTTTTTTAAATTTCTTCTCTCAATCATTTCTACAAACATCTTGAGTGCATTCCAATTCTACTCACAATAATCTCCCAACCATTTAATCAACTTCCAACATTAATTCTATCATCAACATTAAGCCCACCACCAACTTAGGATAATGCATAGTATCAACCGAAACTACCACTCAATTTCAGAAAAATCCATGACAGCAACTGAGAGGAACAAGGGCACACTCTTCGGCCAAGGAACAGGGAGAATACATGTTGCTATTGAAACCGAAGGAGAAAGAGGAAGAATCAGTGTCTTACCTTGAACCAACGTGTAGTGGAGCTGCCACTCTTTAGCTCCCAAACCACACTGAAAAAGAGAAGGAGAGTTTCAATCCAGCTGCTCGACGAGGAGGGGAAACAGAATTTTTAGACTAGAAAAAGAAAATGATTTGAGCTTGCTCTGCACACACAAACGTGTAGCGGTTGAAGGGAAGAAAATAGAAAGGCTGAAGACGCACCCGTACAAACCTAAAAGAGTAGAGAATGACAACAGCAGAACTAGCGTCTTCACACTTCCAGCGTCTAACCACAACGGTGAGGACAGCTCAAGTTGATGGCAACAAATAAGTCAACAACAAGGACAAGAGAGAGATGGCTCAACGCTGAAGAATGAGAGGACTCAAGGTCGGTGAAGAGAAGGAAAAATGAACTCTCTCGAAGCTCTGTTTTTTCGCACGGGAAGAGGAGTAAAAATCTGATATAAGAATAATTGAGAAAATTACAAGAAAGGATCAAATGTTCCTGTTAACACAAAAGACAAGGGCAACTTTTGATAATTTTTCTAGAATTTAAAAAAATAAAATTAATCTATTGCTTAGAAGAATTCAAACTCTAGACCTTCAGATATGTTATTATTATAAGTTTTACTTGACCACCACTCTTCATTTTCCATAGAACTAGAACAATTAAATAAAATATCAATTGAGAAAAGAAAAGAAAAAATTATTTAGTTTAAAATTTAGGGTCATTACATATCTTCCTTGCTGGGACTAATATGAAACTCTTCCTCCCACCTCTCCTTGTCCTTTAGCAAGGCTTCAATCATATTTCGTTGCCTAGATAGCTTCTTTTTTAGCGTGGCAATCTCAGCACTTACACCTACATCCTCTATTGACTTTGTCTCCTTTTGTATCCTGAATATTTGTTTTTTCATAACACTAAAGCCATAGCTCCTAACTCGACCAGGGTGTTTGGGATTACCCAATGCCTTGTCCAAGACATCATCATCAAGTGTGCCACTTTTCTCGATCTCAGTCTGTGCAATATATAGTAAGAAAGTTAAGTTAGTTAATTGATTATAAAAAAAGTTAAGTTAATGTACTTACACATTTGTCATCAAGCTCCTAAACACGTTCATCAACATTGTTTCCTTCTTTGTTAGTTTGACTTTCTATGAAGACTTTGTGATGTGAAACTGAGCTTACTCCTAAACCCTCTCACTCAATCTATGAATTTAAATAAATTTGAATGTTAGTATAGTACATATATCCATAAAATAGGCCAAAAATATATAGTATAAATATTAACATACCATTTGTTGCTCAATTCCTGCATATCTTATGGGCCCTTTCTTGTAAGAGTATAGATATTTCTCATGCAACTCTTTCTTTTTGTTGCTCAATTCCTATGCAAAACACATAGAATCATATCAATAAATGTAAATATATTGACAATAATAAAATTAATTCATCTTATTATTCATACATGAAATTGTCTCTTGAGACATTGAGCAACAAATTCATCCCAATGTTCTTGTGAAACTAATGCCCTTATCAAGTCAGGGACCACAGCACTAATGTATCAACCTAATTTTTTAATGTATTTCACTCCCATGAAATACCTAAATGTCTGTATTGCCTTTCTAGCTTGTTGGATGACAAATTTCATCTAATTAGCATTAATTATAAACACTTCCTGTAAACTAAGACAATTAATTAGATTTTCAGTCAAATATTTTTAATTAATTACAACGATGTGAGTAAAGTATTTTACCTCTAATTGCTCCCAAATATATTCTTCGTTGCTGGAGTAATATTGTTCCAGTGCCTAATTGTAATCGGTACATTTGGTTTTGCCACAACCTCTATGTAGGTAATGAATTTATTTCTGTTGCTCTTGATAGGTTGACTTTTGTAATTTCATTTGATTTCATATTTCTGTCTAGTATCCCTTCTTCTATTCACCTCAGCCATTAATGTCAATCCTCTTATTATTTGAATTGCTTCTAGCTGAATTTGCTGGTCATTCATGTCAACACTAGTATCAGCACTACTAGATCCATTGAGACATGGACTCCTTTGAGAAGCTAGTTACCTACAAAAGTAGAAAGACAAAAGAAATAATAAGAAACAATATAAACAAAATAAAGCACATAATAAGTAATTTATAAGTTTAAGTTAAATCATACCTTATAAAAAAATAAAAACACATAATAAATAATAATAGAAAATTAAATCACACAAAATAAGTAACCTACATGTCCAAATTGTTGTTTTCCTTTTTCTTATATGTTCCTTATCTTTTCTCTCCTTTTTTGCTCAAATGCTTTTATCTCTTTTCTTTGAAATTCAAATACCTTCATTATGATCATTTCTTATATAAAAGGCCTCATCCTCAATGAAGTAACTTTCAAATGATGTCCTCGTAAATGGATCATCTTCAACTGTAGAATTATTCATATCGTCATTTATTTTACTGCTAAATAAAACAATGGACCAATTTACTTGAGGCGGATCAAGAACAAAGAACAATTGTTGAGCTTGTGAAGCCAAAATAAAAGGCTCATCTTTATAACTTTCTCTATTAAGATCCACCATTAAAAATCCCAAGTCATCAACTTTAAGATCATTTTTACAATCAACCCACTTACAACAAAAAATTGAAACTTAAAATTTGATGTAATCTAAATCCCAAATATGCTCAATTACCCTAAAGTATGACATTTTTGCATACCAAGAATTTTTGTCTTTAGTACTAGATATATGCATTACTTGGGTTATGAGAGTTATATCATTATTTTGCATTGTGCTCGGATCATCTTGCTCTTTGGTATAAAATGTGTATCCATTGATGAGATAGCCATTAAAGGAAAGAACTCGTTTATTTAGACCTCTTGTATCACGCCCCAAAAATTTGGCATGATTGACACGAGATACATGCACAAGCACACATCTCTAATGCCTCAGTTAAAGAAAATTCCCAATTTAATTATTGACACACTATTAATATAATTAAATATACTTATGTTACTTGTCATATAAATCAACATAATAAACTTTTTTGTAAAAATTTCAACAACATCTTCTTTCTACATGGAATCTCTCAAAATTTCTACAAAAGTTTTTACAAAACAAAAAAAAAAATCTGAATGTGGAGCTATGCTCCCTATCAACTGACATATTATATAACAACAATAGAACTCTAACTATAGCCTATGTGGAGCATCTAACCATATTTTAAAAATAAATTCTATAAATTCTATAATTATATCAAAAAGAAATAATATCAATCAAGTCTCCACCTGACTTTGTTATGAGATCCTCAGAAGTTAGTAAGAGATTTAGCATCGTCTAATGAATCTGAGACCAAAAGTATCTTTTCAGTGAATAATATCTCAATTTAGATTTAAAGAAATAAAGGAAGATAATATTTATAAAGAAATTATAAATTTCACAGTAATAATCATTATCATAATAAAAGTAAAACATGTTGCGTAATTCAAATATTCTTATAAAAATATGTAAACCAAATAAATATCAATTTGATTAAGGGAAATAAAAACATGAAGTTCAACTTTCAAGTCATGACCTTTGCCCCAAACAACTAAATTATATAATTCATCTTGCAAAGAGAAATCCATGCACAGTCAAGCAAACAGCTTGTTTAACAAAAACCAATTTAAAAGACAATAAGTTCCAAATTTTATAATTTGCGAAACTCAATCAGAATGATTAATAAGCATGGACACAAAGTCCACAAGGGTAAATAACCAACGAGCATGCACATACAATCCATAAGAGTAAGTAACCAATAAGCATGGCTTAAAGCCACAAAACAAACGTGGCAAGAGGCCACAAATAACAAGCGTGACAAGAGTCACAAAATAAGTATGAGTACGATACTCATGAATATCCATCCTTTTGTCCCACGTGCGTTAGCCTGCACATGGGGCTAGCACCTCCTATAAGCACCCTGCTAACTAGGTGTACTATGACGTGCTAAGGACTAACGGAACTGGCGTTAGCAACCAGTGTTCTGATTCAGTCCCACTTTAAATCAAGCATGCATGAGTTATAAAATAAATCATTCCTTAAATTGTAAAATCAAGCATTACCAATATATTAAATAATGGTAGATACCCAATTGTAAAATAATTATAATCTTCTTATAAAACTTTGTACAATGGAAACATGTTTATTCATGATAGTTGATAACAAAATTTAAGATATAACAATATAAATAGTCATGAATGTACTTAAATATTATTGCGAAGAAACTAAATTTTTTACTAAGTTATTTGGAACGCTATTCACTTACTTGATAAATTCCAAGATAATAATATATCCCTTCTATACAACTCTCAATTGCCCTTTAACTCCTCTATTATCTAAACAAGAAGAATGAACAACTTTCTTTAATGGTAACTCTACTTCATTTATCGCCAAGAGATATTCATCAACCCAAACTCCTTAAATTATTAGAGGTTAGACTTAAATAGCTCACTAGATCCTTCTTACTATGAATGCATGACAAACTTTAAAAGAAAAGTAGCTTAACCCATTTTTTTCATGTAGAAAGCAACATCAACATTAATCACTAGTATACGTCACCATAGCTAATCATTGATCTAAATATTCTAAAATCTAAAGGAAAAACTAACATTCTTCTTTTTTAGGCACTAGTAGAGGATCATTTCAGTGACCCAAGCTTTCACCACAATGGAAATACACGTGTGTGTGTGTTCAAACAATCTTTATGCCTTTCATAGTTTTCAACGTAGAACTTGAACAATTTAAACCCAAATTTCAGTCATTCATATACTAAGTATACTTAATTGCTCCATGCCCATCAAATTCCTCTTTTGCACATTTTAGCAAACATTTTATGTGTCTCAACATTCAATTATAATACAAAGCTCCTTCATACAATTAAGATATGCTTGATTTCTCCATTCTAGCTCTTCTAACATTTTGACAAATACCTTATGAACATCAATATTCAAACTATAGCACCAAACTTCTACTCTTCCATTCTCTTGTTCAACATTTCTGAAACACTTAGAAATTTATTATACTTTCAAAACAAGAGTACTTATCCAAAATCCATTCAGATCACACTAAAATTCTTTCTTTCTAGTCTTCAATTTAATCTTGTTAGAAAATCAATATTTCCTTACAAACATATAACAATTGATACAGAAAAATAAACAAACTTTCAGCAACTTCCAAGATCATAAAACACATATAGACCGACATAAGGAAAAGGGGGAAAGAAGGTTGAACTCACCAAAAAGCAAAGAAGAAATGAAGGGGAAGAAGAGACTCCCGCGATGTAGAACAGTGAACAACAAAGAAGAGGATTGACAGAAACTACGCACAGCAGCTCACAAACAGAGGAGAAATGGAAGCACAGTGGCGGCGTTGAAACGTGGAGGGAGGAATAGAAGGCCCGACGCATCACGACGACAGCACAAACACGAAACAGAGCCGGATCTGAATCTCTTTGCAGCACGAAGGGAAGAGGAAAGAGAAAGGATCAATGATGAACCATAGAGGAGGAAGAGAAGAACCCACGACCTAGTCCTCCAACGGCAGCAATGAAAGCACCCACAGTCACCGGCAAACGGACGGAAAGGATAGGGAAGAACAGAGGAGCGACGGAGGCCTCTGTCTCTCTCTCTCTCTGGTTGTAGAAAAATCGAAAATGGGAAGAAGGGAAAAAATGATGCATGCCACTAGTGAGAAGAAGAACAAGTTGGAAGGTGAGGAGGATGGGTTCGACAGTGATGAAAGAAGAGAGTTCAAAGTCGGTGAACCCGAAGTGGGATGCTCTGTTTTTGTTTTGTTTTGTTTTTTTAAACTTTAACGCGAAGAAATAGGATCTGATGAAAGAGTTTGGGAAAAATTGCAAGGAGAAGCACAAAGAAAATTGTAACAAAGACCCAAGAAAAGTATAACAAAGACCCAAGATCTTCTAAAATTTAAAATAAAATAAAATAAATTTTGTTCAATTTAAAATTTAGGGTCATTATATTAAAATTTGGACCCACACTTGAGAATGCTCTTCTTTTATTTATTTAAACAACACAACTTGAAAATGCTTGAGAAGGTATATTTTCACTGACTACCAATCTCTCTTTGTATATTAGTTCCATAAGTTAATAAAATAAACTTAAAATATTTTATTATAGATTATAATTTTGACTAAAATTCCCAGGGTTATTACATCTTGCCAACCATTTTAATTTTTCAGAAAATGAATCAAGATCGGTAGTCAACTTCTTAAGAATGTGTTGTTTCAGTCAAACTGTAAAACTCTTATTGTGCTTGTTTGCATGCTAAATATCCAATCTATTATGGTTATCCCTCTTAAGCTCGGCCATGTGCATCTCTATATACTGCTCAACCTCTACAGAGTTGTGTAGTATATATAAATGTGCTTGTTTCCATTGTAAGTTGGAGATTGTAACTATTTTATTATCCATGATTCCTGAAACGGATTGAAACGAACACAAAAACTGATGCATGAGAGTTATAGAAATGAAGCAAAAATGTTGTTCCATTTACACCTTCATTAAGCTAGCAAAACGTCTAGCATTTACGTTTGTAACGTCTTACCTACTTGCCTATTTCGTTCAGGGTCCTAGCACTATAAATAAGACTAGCTTTGCTGTAAGAGGCAGTTCAGACTTGAAATAAAAATCAAAATTTTCTCTTTTCATTTGGTTTTTGTGCCATTTTGGTATTAGAGCTGGTCTAAAGAGTGAGGTAAGTTGAGGAACTACGTCGGAGAGGAGAGAAGCTTAGAAAAGGAGTCCCTGACTTGTTCAAATCCTACATTCTGAATGTTTTTTCCAAAAACAAATGCCACCATCGTGCTCAAGAGATCCGAAAATGTGAAACAGGAGGTTCCCCGTTGCTAGAGAATCGCCAATTGAAGGTAGAAGGCGATAATGTCATCTGTCATGTCATCAATCTGACCGGTCAATGACAAGTTAGCCCAATCATTTCCCGCCATGTGTCACAATCGCCACGTCACCATACCCAATCAGCCATATTTCCTAAAATTTTATTTTTGCCACAAATCTTTCCATAATTTTATATTGACCCCTTTATTTTCTGAAATTTCATATTCACCCCAAAAATTTTCAAAATTCCATTTTGACCCCCTAATCTTTCTGAAATTACACTTTTGCCCCTTAATTTTACCTAAATTCCATTTTGATCCCTAAATTTAAATTACAGTTTGACCCCCCTATGCTTCCAGAATCTCCATTTTTACCCGTAGACTGTCCAAAATTCCTATTTTGACCCTATACTTTCCAAAAGTCCCATTCTACCCCTTTATCCTTTTAACGTTTCCATTTTGCACCTCAGTCTTTCCAATATCCCTAGCCTTGACACCTATCAAAATGCCTCCAAGATGTAGGTATGTGCACGAGGTTGGGATGGAAGAGATGAGACGTAAGATACGAGAGTTGGAAGCCACTATGGAAATGCAGTGAACTCTGTTAAATAATAATAGAGAAAACCTAAAAGGAGATTTGGGAAGCAGTAGTTCAACATCTACTGACAACCGCCGCCGTCCACGACAACAACAATTCTGCCCTAATGACATCAAGGTAGACATTCCTAAATTGAAGGAAAGACTCTAGTTAGATGAGTTTGTAGACTAGCTTCAGACTATTGAACGAGTATTTGAATACAAGGAGATTTTAGATGCGTAAAAAGTTAAAATTGTCGCCCTCAAACTCAAGAAACATGCTTCCATATGCTGGGAAAACCTCAGACGAAAGCGAGAATGTGAGGGAAAGCATAAGATTGAGACTTGGGAGAAAATGAAATGCCAGCTCGCTAGGAAATTTTTGCCAAATCATTACCACCAGGATAACTTTATCCAGCTACAAAATCTTCGACAGAGGTCTTTATTTGTAGAAGAATATACTAGAGAATTTGAGCAACTCATGATGAAGTATGACATTCAGGAGAAGGAGGACCAAACAATAGGCCGATACCTTGCAGGCTTAAACACATATATCAGTCATCCAGTCTAGCTTCAGCAGTATTGGACCTTGGATGATGTCATCCGTCTAGCCATGCGTGTTGAGAAGCAGACGCCTAAGAGATCTTTTTTCCAGCCTTCATCCTTTAGGGGTTATCCAGAAGCCCGTAAGGCGGAATTTCAACAGACCAACTCCTTAAGCAAGCCGCAATCTACCGCTATGCGCAAACCACCACCCAATGCTGCTAAGGAATCTGGCTCTAAAGCAATCAAATGCTTTAAATGCCAAGGATTTGGCCATATTACTGCGGATTATCCCACTCAAAGGGTTGTCACCATTAGGGAAGGACCAGAGTATGAAGCACCTGAAGAAGATAAGGAGGATGCTGAGTTTTATGGAATCGATCCTGTATATGACGAGGAGGTCACGCTGATCAGGAGAAGTATTGGTGCTTAGATGAAGTCTACATATAACTATAGTTAAAGAAGAACCTTGGCTATGATACAACATTTTTCACACTCGTTGCACGGCTTAAGAAAAAGGTTGTAATGTCATCATTGACAGTGAAAGCTATGAAAATGTAGTATCTAACTACATAGTGGAGAAATTGAAGTTGCCAACACAAGATCATCTGCAACCTTATAAGCTTCATTTGCTTAACAAGGGGAATGAGGTAAAAGTTTTTAAACAATGCCTTGTGACCTTTTCTATTGGGAACCAATATTGTGATGAAATTTTATGTGATGTTGTTCCCATAGATGCATGCCACCTTCTCTTGGGAAGGCCATGGCAATATGACTGACATGCTATACACAACGGGCGAGCAAACACCTATTCATTTACGAAAGATGGTGTCAAGTTCACACTAGCGCCTCTACCGCCCAGCGAGATTAGCCAATCTTCGAAGGAATCTAGCACCTCTAAGCCATTAGTATCTTTACTGACTAAGGAGGAATTCAAGGTGTCGAAGTCCAAAGCCCAAATGATGAGCTTTATTCTAGTGCTTGAGGTGAACGACGAGTCTGCCAATCCACCAGGAGTCATTCCATTACTATTAGAATTTCTAGATGTAATATCTGATGAGATACCACCAGGGTTGCCTCCTATACGAGACATACAGCACGGCATTGACTTCGTTCCAGGAGCAGTCATTCCTAATAAGCCTGCTTATAGGATAAGTCCTCAGGAACATGCCGAAGTCTAATGGCAAGTTGAAGAGTTGTTGAAGAAAGGGTTGGTTCAAGAAAGTGTCAACCCTTGTGTTGTACCTATTCTTCTAGTATCTAAGAAGGATGGGAGTTAGAAAATGTGCATTGACTGCCAAGCCATCAACAAGATCAGTATTAAGTATCGGTTTTTGATACCTCGGCTTGATGATATGCTAGACTAGTTGCATGGTGCCACTACCTTCTCCAAAATTAACCTTTATAGTAGGTACCACCAAATCAGAATTCAGTCAGGAGATGAGTGGAAGACCGCTTTCAAGACCAGAGATGGTCTGTATGAATGGAATGTGATGCATTTTGGGTTAACAAATGCCCCTAGCACATTTATGGGCTTGATGAATCAGGTATTGAGACCCTTCATTGGAAAATTTATTATTGTGTACTTTGATGATATTCTTATTTACAGCAAGAATCAAGAAGAACATTTAGATCACTTATGGCAAGTTTTGCAAGCCTTGCGTGAACATAAGCTTTATGCAAATTTCAAGAAGTACACCTTCCTCACTAGTGAAGTTGTGTTCTTAGGTTACATCATTACCGTAGGGGGTGTTTAAGTTAATCCAAACAAAGTTGCAACCATTGACAGCTGGCCAATTCCAAGATCTATCCAGGAGGTTTGAAGTTTCCATGGATTAACTTCTTTCTACAGGAGGTTCATCCTCAATTTTAGCTCTATTGCTGCACCACTTACAAATTGCACCAAAGCAGAGAAATTTTAATGGACAGAGCAAGCTCAGAAAAGCTTTGAGGAGCTTAAGAAGAAGTTGACCGAAGCTCCAGTCCTAGCTCTTCTTAATTTTGACCAAGTGTTTGAAGTTAGCTGTGATGCTTCTAACACCGGCATTGGTGCTGTCTTAAGCCAAGAGGGCCATCCCATTGCCTTTTTCAGTGAGAAACTCAACGATGCCAAGCTTAGTTATTTTACCTATGATAAAAAATTTTATGACATTGTTCGAGCTCTCCAACGTTAGAGTCATTACCTCCTGAATAAAGAATTCATACTCTTTTCTGATCATGAGGCTCTCAAGTATTTGAATTATCAGCAAAAGATCAACCATAGACATGCCCATTGGAGTGAACTCCTGTAGTCTTATCCATTCTTTATCAAGTATAAGGCTGAAACTTTGAACTTCGTAGCTGATGCTCTTAGTCTTCAACATGTGTCACTCATAACACTACAAACTAAAGTTGTTGGGTTTGACCTTGTCAAAGAGTTGTATCAAGATGATCTTGATTTTCGAGAAGTGTGGGAAGCAACTGTAAATCAACCTTTCCACCAGTTCTATAGACATGACTGTTTCTATTCTGAGGCAAAACCCTATGCATTCCACAGGGTTCTTTGAGAGAAGCCATAATTTGGGAAGCACATAACGGTGGATTAGCTGGACATTTCGGACGGAATAAAATAGTTGACCTTGTGAAGGAGAACTTTTACTAGCCTCGACTTGAATGGGATGTCAACAGGCATGTACAGAGATGCAGAATTTGTCACTTAGCTAAATCCAAAGGTCAGAATACTAGATTATACATGCCTTTGCCAATTCCAGAAGCACCTTAGGAAGATGTAACTATGGATTTTGTTCTGGGTTTACCACGAACTTAGAGGCAAAAAGATTCTGTCATGGTAGTTGCGAAACATTTCTAAAAAATGGCCCATTTCATTCCATTTCAGAAGACTAACGATGCTGTTCAAGTAGCAGACTTATACTTTAAGAAGATTGTGCATCTTCATGGAATTCTCAATACTATTACTTCTGACCATGATGTGAAGTTTCTCAACCACTTTTGACGAATGCTATGGAAGAAGATGGGAACTAAGCTCCAGTTTAGCAGTGCTAGTCATCCCCAAAAAGACGGTCAAACTGAAGCAATAAACAGGATCCTTGGTAATCTTCTTTGCAGTTTTGTGGGGAAGAATTTGAAGCAGTGGGATCTCATTCTTGCTCAAGTTGAATTTACCAACAATAACTCTGTCAATCAAGTAACTGGGAAGTGTCCGTTTGAAGTTGTTTATAGCACTCGTCACTAGTACAAAATATAGTTTTAACCACAACCTTTTCTCCACAGTTACAGGTTTAACTGTCGTTATAATAAATTCAGTGGCAAGACCAATAATTCCAAGTAAAAATTGTGACCTTATAACAACAAGGCTTTAATAAAACTGTCGTTGTTAATGTTTTTAGCTAATTAAAAAGTATTAAATAAAATTTAGAGATACACTAAAAATATTAATTATTTTAATGTTTACAATTAATTAATAAAATCTTGAAATTAATATATATATATCGACAGTCATTATCTTACCTGTCGTTAATTGAGTGTCCAGTTCATAATATTAATAACAAAACTAATATTAATATAAATAATGTAAGTAAAAAAATATTATAATACTAATATTCCCAGGACATGCCCATTCGAGGCCTATCGTCAGAAATTTATATGTCTATTTAACGATATCATTCCACGGACCTGTCGTTAATATACCATTAATATATTTAATTTAATATAAATATTAATAGATAATGTAATATTCAAAGTCATAATATGAATATTAATAAATCTTAACATACAAAATAAATAATGATAATTTTATTATTAATATTATTCAATGTTATTGCAAAGAAAATAAAGATTAATAATAAAAAGCTATGGTGTTATTAAATTTACATCTTTTAACTTTCAGCATGCGAAAAAGATTAATTAATATATTGAAACACATATTACAACAGGTTTAATGAAAACCTGTCGTTATATGTGCTCTTAATTTCTTTTAGCTGGACAAAAAAAATTAATTAATATATCTATTATTTAATTAACGACAGTTCATTTAATAACTGTCGTTATTATTCATAATATTATTAATACATATATTATTAATTAATATTTTGATTTTAATTATATCGTACAACTAAACTATTAATTTGACTTATTAAATGATAATTATGGACATATTTATATCTATAAAACTTTAATATGAATATAAATATTTATAAATAACATTTTTAGTTATATTAATATAAATAATGTTAATAGTTATATATTATTAGTATTATAAATGTTATCATTAGACATATTATATTAATTAATTAAAATTCTATTAATGTAATTTATAGAAGCTATTAATGATAGTTTATTGAAAGCTGTCGTTAATATAATTAATAATAATTATATTTAATATAAATAATATTGTTTTTAATTTTAGTATTTTTATTTAAATTTAATATTAATATTATGTATATTAACGATAGGTATCCTGGGACCTGTCGTTAATATGTTCGATTTTTGTTCACTAAATAATATTTATATCTATATAAATTTAATATTAATATAAATATTTATAAATAAAATATTCATTTATATTAATATAAATAATATTAATAGTTATATATTATTAGTGTTATAAATAGTATCATTAGATGTATTATACTAATTAATTAATATTTTATATTTATAGAAGATATTAACAACAGGTTGATTGAAACCTGTCGTTAATATAATTAATAATAACAATATTTAATATAACTAATATTTTTGTTAATGTAAGTATATTTATTTAAATTTAATAATAATATTATGTATATTAACGACAGGTATATGGAGACCTGTCGTTAAAACTTTCAGTTTTCCTTCACTAAATAACATTTATATTTATATAAATTTAAAATTAATTTAAATATTTATAAATAAAACTTTTATTTATATTAATATAAATAATGTTAATAGTTATATATAATTATTATTATATATAGTATCATTAGATAAATTGTAATAATTAATTAAAATTTTATCAATATTTATAATTTAGAAAATATATTAACGACAGGTTTATTGAAAACTGTCGTTAATATAGTCCATATTTCCTTAGTTTTAATATAAATAATATTATTAATAATAACTTTAGATAAATATTATAAGATATAATTTATTTTATATTAATATATGCGACAATATAATTTTAACTATTTATTATTATATAATTGATGATAATATTTATTATATTATTTACACTGTCAGTGAGATTTTTCAGAAGGCAGCTGATTCAGAATTGTTATGTCAATGCACGAGTTCCAAAACGACAGCAGCAGCAGCAAATTTGCAGAAAACGTGAACATCATATAACGACAGGTTTAATGAAACCTGTCATTATATGTAAGGTTATAACGACAGGTTTAATGACCTGTCGTTATAAGGTTACATATAACGACAGGTTTCATTAAACTTGTCGTTATATGTTGCCTCGTTTTTGTTTTGTCTCGCGCTCTTCAGATCTTTTTCTCGTTTTTGTAAAACCTTCAGCTCTGTCTCGCACCCTTCAGCTCGCTCTCGTGCCTTTCCTGCCTTTCCTTCAGCTCATGCCTTCAGCTCGCCTTCGTCTCCCTCTGCCGTCAGCTCTGTCGTAGCTCCAGCTGCTTCTTCGCCTTTCGCCTTCAGCTCATCCTCATCTTTCAGCTTCTTTCTCTCCACCCTTAGCTCCTCCTCTCTACCCTTCAGCTTCTCCTGTCCGCCTTTAGCTCGCCGGTGACTGTCATTAATCTTTCTTCGGCCTCCAGCTTGGTGCATTAATCCAGGTAAGCTCTCGCATGTTTAGCCATTTATTTCTTTTAATTTTTTTTCATGTTTTTCTCCCAATACATTTAACTAAGTTTTTTTACTTATATTTTTTATTGCACTAATTATTTATTTTTAATATATTAAAATTTTTATGAATAATTGTTTACACCCATTATTATGTTCCGCCTTTCCTTTATATTTTTTTATCCAATTAATTATTTATTTTTAATAGAAATTTGATGTAAAATTTATATGCATAATTTTTAACTTGATATAAATTTTTTATTAGATTAAATTTTTTCATATATTTTTTATTAAATTAATTTTTTTATTTTTCATATATTTTTTCATACACTTTTAACTTGTTATATTTTTTATTTACTTTACTTTTATTTTTAATATAAATTTGATATAAAATTTTTAAGCATAATTCATATTTTAATTAGGTAATTATTGATCATTCATTTAAAAATTGCTCATATTTTAATTTAATAATTATTTGATAGAATGTGTGAAAAAACTTGAATTGATTGTGAATTAGAGTCTATAATTATTGATTATCTATTGACATTTGTTGAAATTGGTCAAATAAGGGTTATTAGATTAAATTTTTTCATATATTTTTTATTAAATTAATTTTTATTTTTCATATATTTTTTCATACATTTTTAAATTGTTATATTTTTTATTTACTTTTATTTTTAATATAAATTTGATATAAAATTTTTAAGCATAATTCATATTTTAATTAGGTAATTATTGATCATTGTTTAAAATAATTGCTCATATTTTAATTTGATAATTATTTGATAGCTTGAATGTGTAAAAAAACTTGAATTGATTGTGGATTAGAGTCTATAATTGTTGATTATCTATTGACATTTGTTGAAATTGGTCAAATAAGGGTTTTGTGCCCAGGCAATATCAATTTATAAGCCATTATGCTGTCGATTTTTTTTTAATTTCAAAATATAAAATAGTTTTTCATATTTTAATTAGGTAATCATGAATTGTAGTTGGATAGATGCTTTGCGGACAAGTGATGAATATGAGAGGGGGGTAGACCAATTTTTGAAATTTGCAAAGAACAATGTTCCTAATAATAAAGGATTATTCTATTGTCCTTGTGTTAAATGCTTGAATGGATTGCGACGAAGTCCTATAGAAATAAAGGATCACCTAATTTGTTTTGGTTTCTACAAAGCATATACACAATGGGTATTGCATGGAGAATCTAGAAAATGAAGTGTAGTGCCAGGATGAGGATGATGAAATGGATTTGTTTGATCGAATAGATGATATGTTAAATGATATTGGTGTTGAAGGTGTTGAGAAAGTACACAAATATGATAACTTGTGCCATGATTCGGAAAAGCCTTTGTATCTAAGGTGCACAAAATATACACGATTAACAGCTGTGTTGAAGTTGTTCAACTTGAAAGCAAAATATGGGTGGAGTAATAAAAGTTTCACATAGTTGCTTAGACTATTGAAAGATATGCTTCCAGAAGGTAGTGAACTTTCAATTAGTTACTATGAGGCAAAAAAATATTATGTCCATTGGGGTTAGGGTATCAAAAGATACATGCTTGCCCCAATGACTGCATATTATATAGAAATGATTTTGAAGGGTTGGATGTGTGTCCAGTCTATGGGGCATCACGCTATAAAGTAAAAGAGATGAATGGTAGTGATGATGATTTGATTACCAAGAGGCCTCCAGCAAAGGTGTTATGGTATCTTCCAGTAATACTGAGATTTAAAAGGTTATTCTCTAATGAAAATGAGGCATAGAACTTGAGATGGCATGCGGATGAGAGAAAAATTGATGGCATGCTTCGGCATCCGGCAAATTCGCCACAATGGAAAGAAATTGATCGATTATTTCCTGAATTTTGTAGTGAGCCTAGAAATCTTAGGCTTGGACTTTGTACAGACGGGATGAATCCTTATGGAAATCTTAGCAGTCAACATAGCTTATGGCCTGTTCTATTAGTGATTTATAATCTCCCTCCTTGGTTGTGCATGAAACGCAAATATATCATGCTGTCTTTAATGATTTCAGGCCCTAAACAACCAGGAAATGACATAGATATTTACTTGGCTCCATTGATTGAAGATTTGAAGATGATGTGGGAGGTAGGTATGGATGTGTTAGATTCATATAAGAATGAGTCTTTCAAAGTATGAGCAATGATTTTTATACGATAAATGATTTCCCTGCATATGGAAATCTGTCTGGATACAGCGTTAAGGGGCATAAAGCATGCCCTCTTTGTGAAGAGAACACATCCCATCAACAACTAAAACATGGGAAGAAGACAATCTATCTTGGTCACCGAAGATTCCTGAGACGAGACCACCCTTATCGTAGACAGAAGAAGAAATTCAATGGCTCTCAAGAGTATAATGAACCTCCAAAGCCATTAACTGCAACCTTGGTGTATCAACGAGTGAAAGATATTAATATGTAATTTGGTAAGAGCTAGAAGAAACAATCTCAAAATAATTCATGGAAGAAGAGGTCTATCTTCTTTGATCTCCCCTATTGGAGTAGCCTTGAGGTGAGACACAATCTTGATGTGATGCATGTGGAAAAAAATGTTTGTGATAGTCTAATTGGAACATTGTTAGACATAAAGGGAAAGATCAAGGATGGAGTTAAAGCAAGAATGGACTTGCTTAACTGGGAATACGAACAAACTTGGGTCTAAGAGTAGAAGAAAAGAGGACTTACATGAGTCCAGCCCCACACACTTTGTCTAAAAGAGAGAAAAAAAGTTTTTGTGAGTGTCTACATGGTATTAAAGTGCCACAAGGATATTCTTCAAAAGTCAAGAAACTTGTGTCCATGAAAGATTTGAAATTAGTTAGTTTGAAGTCTCACGATTGCCATGTACTAATGCAACAATTGCTACCAGTAGCAATTCGAGATATACTAGAGGAAAAGGTGAGAAAGTCAATTATTAGATTATGTGTCTTCTTCAATGCAATTTGTAGCAAAGTCATTGATCCTGAGAAATTAGATGACTTGCAAAATGATGTTGTTATTACCTTATGTTAACTTGAAATGTATTTTGTTCCATCATTTTTTGACATAATGGTACACTTAATTGTACATTTGGTGAGAGAAATAAAGTTGTGCGGCCCCGTCTATTTACGTTGGATGTATTGTTTGAGCGGTACATGAAAATTCTTAAAGGGTATGTGAAGAATCCCTATCGTCTAGAGGCCTCTATTGTTGAAAGATATGTTGCTGAGGAGGTTGTTGAGTTTTGTACCGATTATTTATCAGAAGTAAAATCTGTTGGAGTTCCAGAGACTCGTCATGAGGATATGAGAATTGAAGGGCAAGGGACACGAGGGATGAAAGTAAAGCCTATGACATGCGACGAAGTGCAACAAGCACATTTGTACATCTTGAACAACACCAGTGAAGTTCAGGATTATTTAATCACACATCAAGAGGAATTAAAGGTTCAGAATCCTAAAAAAAAGACCGAAAATGGTTGCTAAATGAGCACAACAAATGTTTCCCACTCTGGTTTAGGCAAAGGTAAAGATCGTGGAAAGTCCAATGTTTCTGATACATTAAGATGGTTAGCTAATGGTCCTAATATTAATGTCAAAACTTGGAGTGGATATGATATTAATAAGTATTCATTATATAAAAGATCAAGATGACAATAGCACCATACAAAATAATGGGGGTGACGGTAATAGCTGAAGCAACATATTTTTCTAGTTCGAAAGATAAAAATCCAACACATCCAGGTCATACTTTGGAGTCATTGATGAAATATGGGAAGTTGATTACTTCAAATTTAAGGTTCCCATTTTCAAGTGCAGGTGGGTTGATAGAAAATATGTTCAAACAGACAGGCTAGGTTTTACTTTGGTTGATCTTAATAAGGCCAGTCACAAGGAGGAACCTTTTATTATGGCTACTCATGCAAGACAAGTTTTTTATGTCATTGATCCAACAAGAGAAAAGATTGTCTGTGGTTCTATTGGGAAAAAGTCTCCTTACTCATAGTGATAATGATGAATCAAGTTTTGATATTGATGAGATCCCACCTTTTATGCCAGCGCAGCTGTGTTTAGATGTTGAAGATGAAGAAGATAATGTATATGATGTGAGAACTGATCATGATGAAGGTTTATGGGAAAATTAAAATACAATTATAATGGTAATTAAATTATAGTATTAGAATAGCATTATAAAGGTTTATGCTTTTATTTTTAAATAGTTTAATTAAATTTTATTATTTATACACTTTATTATCTTGTTTGTTTTAGGAGAAATATGGAGAATGTATCAAGCACTTGCACTAACAAAGACAAGCCCAAAAAAAAGATAGAAGAGGAACCACACGACTTACTAAGTTAGCCCAAATTGATGGGAAGATTCACCTTGAGTTTGATGAGACAGGTGAGCCAACTCATAGGAAAAAAGGAATCTTTTTAAAAGTTACGTTGGACTTGTAGCGCATCAAAA
>NW_026555344.1:28895897-28974697 GCF_029017545.1 Prosopis cineraria | reverse complement strand
GTGAGCAAGTCCAAGAAGTCCTAATTATCTAGCGCGTCAAGCTTGACTCCACTAAGACAGACCTAGGAGAAGAATTTTGATGATCCAAAGCGTAGAGCTTGACTCCACCACAATTGGACCTAGGATATTGAATGATCCATAAGGTTACCATAGACTAGGGTAGGGGGTTGTGGTCCTACTCTATATAAGGTTAGAAAGTCCTAATGATCCAGAGCGTAGAGCTTAACTCTACCATGATGAACTTAGAGACCACCCATACGTGAAGAGGATACTTAGTCTGAGCAGAGGTATAGTGGGTCTATTCCTTATGACTTGAGCATAGAGATTACTTCACTAAGTGGAACCAGAAATGTACTAATGAGCATGATGAGATTGATGAGAATGATTTTTGTATATGCATATGATATTACTTTATTGATACACATGCTACTTTATCGCTTGTTTATGATTTTTCTTATTAACCAGTAATTAGGTTAATTTCGAGTTACTAGGACGTATGTCTCACTCCATTACTTTTGAATACACGTGAAGAGAGTATAAGAAGGCTGGAAAAAAGTGAGGAAAGAGTAACTTCATTTGATGTGGTATGACTACCATTGAATGAAATGAATGTATAATTTTTTTATACAGTTTGAGTTGCCACTAGGATGCATAAGTGAATGTGTATATGAATTGTGTTATGAACCTTACTTGTAGTGTATATGATGCCTGTATCTCACCGAGGGTGCCCCATTGAGAGGGTACATCGGTAGGCTTAGATGCTAAACAAGCAAGTATAGGATGTTATATAACTTGTTCTCTTTGTTGTATATTGTGTTGAATTTGAATTGCTGTGGGTTTATGGATTAATTGTGAATTGTGTTATTATATGGGAACTTGACAAAAAATGATGAGGCAAAGCCCCATTTGGAATGAGTATGTTGTGATTCCCACCATATAGTGGACGAAGCCCCATATTAAGAGTCAGAGGGTGGAAGTAAAACAAGTCTAGTTATATATATGTGAATATATATTGTATGTGTATTCCTCATATAAGTCCACAATTGTTTAATGTGGCATTAAGAGGCCAGATGGGCAATTAATGTGATATATGTGATATGAGGTGTCAATCAGGTGTATGTGATCCTTTTAGACTTGGTTCAAGGCCTGAAGTGGTCTAATGGGATAATGGATGAGAATTGAGCATTTAGGGTGCAAGTTTTTTTTTAAAAAAGTGGCTTTTTGCACTCGAATGTCCAATTTTAGCTTAACTTGAGAAGTTTTAAGACTCAACAAAACAAAGTATGATGTTCAATAAGTGCTAAATCCTGTGTGGCTACCATCAATCTCACGCATGGTTTTACACTTTGTCACATTTCAATGAAGCACAGTGCTTAAACTTGCATGGACAATGAAACCTTTCACGCGTAGTTTTACATGCAGAGATAAAGCATAAGGCAGCATACAACATAAGTGCTTAATCATGTGTGAAGCACTTCTTCACACTCACATGATTTATCTATTAATGTGCCTAACATGCAAGAACTCGTGAGTGACCTGTAAAATCATATGTGATTCTGCCTCTTCACTATACAAACTTTTCTATAGAAAAACCATATGTAAGAAGGCCATTGTTTGCAAGCTTCGACATACTTAGATGAGTCTAATGCATATAAAAGAGATAAATAATGCATTCATTTAGTGATTAAGCTCTTTAAGTTTTCACATTGAATCTAAGAGAATTTAAATTACTTATCCTAAACTTCTTCATGTTCTCTTAATTCTCATGCTCTTGAGGTTTGTCTTCACCTATGATTCTTTATATCTACATACATAACAAATACCTATTCTTTTAGTTTTGTAATCATCAAAACACATGATCCAACATTTCCTACTTTTTGATGATGACAAAACTTTAAGATCAAGGTTCTTTATTCTGTTTAATATAAAACTCCCCTTTAAATTGATATGGGAGAATTAAAAGATAAAAATGCAGAATTAAGTAAAGAGATTGAATCATATGAATGAAAAACATAAAATTCATTAATATAGAAAATATTACAGCCATATCATTAAAGAAAAAGAATTTCTTCCTAAGGCTTAATTTTATACACAAACTCCCCTTAAGCCTAGCCTATATCTCTACACATGTCTTCTCCCCTTTTGGTATCATCAAAAAGATACAGGCCTTCCTAAGAGAGAGAAAACTTGATATCTGAGATGGGCTTTCAAGATTTCTCTATCGGATAGAGAATTTAGATTGAATGTAGGAGTTGACAAAACAATTGCCTAAGTAAAAGAATCATTGGATTCATAGGTGGAATGGGATCAAAAGCTTCATTTGAGCCATCAATAGATTGAGTAGATGATTGGAATGATTTTGGATCAGCATCTTTAACTTGCCCTTTAGGAGGTATAGGAGCTTGATTGTGTGAGGCTAATCTTCAGGTCCTTGATCCTCAGGTTCTTTAATGATAGGTTCCTTAATAGTTTGGCAAAGCGAAGGTTTGGTTTGTCTATATTTGAGATAGATTTCTTCCTCTAAAAAGTTTTCTACTGATTGAGCAGAGGAAATAGCAGGAGAGGTCATAGGCATTGGCATGGATGAAGGTGTGGCAAGCTCTCCACATTTGAAGTGAGTTTACTAACAAGTTTGGTAAGACTCATATCATCAATGTCCTCAAACAGTTCCTCAAAGGAAGGAGTTTCTACAGTTTTGGCTGTGTCTGAGGATTTTAGTAGAGAGGAAATATGAGGATGTGCATGCCATCAAAAGGATGAATACGCTTTGAAGTATTATGATGGCTTTGATATTCAAGTTGGGAGTCTAGAGGTTGGTGTTTTGAGTGAAGATGGATGGAAGATCCTTGATCTCCTTGAGAAAGAAGATTTTCTTGATCTTAAGAAGAAGGATCAATTAGTGAGGGCATTATAATGGGGAGTGAGGTGGATTAAGGTGTTTTTAGAGGTTCAGGATGAATCCACTGTGTGCACTGAACCTTCTTTGAATCTTGAAAGACTAGCCTCATCTTCTTGTCTAATAGTTCCTCCTTATGTCTCTAAGATCCTAAGGTGATCCATAATTCTATCCAGCTTGCCATTTAAATATAGCATCATGTCACCAAGTCCCTTGATGTCATTTTTGAGATGCACCACTTCTTGGTCAAGCTTTCCTTCAATTTCATTAAGGATTTTATATAGGAAAGCATTTTACATGTCAGGTAGAGTGGGCATCTGAAGAGGGGGTTGAGATGAAAAAGCTCCAATAGCCTCTGATGTTCTAGCAACAGCTTTCTTGTGTAACTTCTTTTTCTTCCTTGCTACAATAGGATCAGCGAGCTCTTCTTCCTTCTTAAGAACAAAGATGTTCCCTTCTAACTTGAACTTCATTTTATAGAGAAAAGTATCCTTAAATTCTTTTGGTTCTAGCACTACTCCTTTAGTGTATTTGGCTCGAAATCTTTTTAAAATAGCTGATACGACTTATAGAAAGTAAATATTTCGATCTTTCTTCTATTCCTTCTTCCTTTTAGTGTCAACTTTAGAAACATGCAGCATCTTAGTTAATATGTAGTGACATATATTAATCTTTTGCTTCTTGATCATTCTAGTAAGGAACTTAGTCTTAAACTCAGTGCAAGTGTTAAAGGCTGTCCTCTTGTTAAGAAAGAACTTTACCATAACATATGCTAGCATTCGATGCTTGAAAGGGAATGAAGTTAGTTTAAAGATGTAACCAAGCTTTAAAGCCTCCTCAGGTACATCTTCTGTCATCATAATTGCTTTGTATTTCTCTTCATTTATGTATTATCTAGGAGCATTTCTCTAATTAGCACGATTAAACTCTTGAAGCTCTAGAACCCTTGCTTCAAGACCAAGTATATGTCCTAAGCTCTTTAGAGTAAAGTATATAGGACACCTTCAGACATTAGCCATGTAAGTCTTCTTTTACTTATCCCATCTAAAGCTAGCATAGAAGGCCTTCACTACTTCAGCTAAGTATGAGAGGTTAAGCTCCAACAAGCCTTTATAGTCACTCAAATATTCATCTATATTAAAGTTATGAGCTTTGATAAAAGAATCATATTTGGTGCAATGACTCGTGACCACCACAATAGAGGAGAAGTACTGATTGAATCTGGATTGATGCTCGGAGCTCAGAAGCTTTCCATCTTTGATATTTAGCTTTGAAATTTCACTTGGAGGCATATTGCTACCATAATTAGACAAGTCTCTACCAATTTTAGTTAGAGGTTCTTCTTGTTGATCAGTAGTAGCAGGGTTTGATGTAGAAGCAGGCTCCTTAGATTTTCTTGAAGTTCTGAGCCTCTTAGATGATCGAGAACGTGATTTGCTACCTTTTCCAATTAAACCTTTTGTGAATTTTCTCTTCTTCATAACCTCTTTACTGGTTCTCTTTTCAGTCTCCTTTGTTCTTGCCATCACAAAGAATTTTTAAAGAATAGAAGAATTTAGGTCAAAGAAAGAAATGAGTTTAGAGCGAAGTGAGATGTGAGAAGCAGATTAGAAGTGATGGGCAAAGAATTTCAAATGCCAAAACGGCTAGAGAAGAATTAGGGAGGCAGTTAAGAAGGAAGGATTAAGTAATGGCTAGAAGAAATAACGTTGGTTTGCGTGTGAAAATGCAGGCAGACAAGGAAGATATATATAGATAATGCAGGATCATGCGTGAGACAATTATATTCACGCATGATTTAGCACTTTTGGCTAACCAAGTGCTAAATCTCATCTGTGACAGACAGGTTTCTCTCGTTATCTAGTAGCCAAAATAACATTCAAATAATGCACAATAAATATAGGTAAAGTCACGCGTGATCACAAATTACTTTTATGCGTGAAATGACCACAATAGAATACCATGCTCTCGGGAAGGCATTTCACGCAAGTGAGCCTTCCTTTATCATGTGTGATTTAACACATCTTAGGAAGAAAGATTCACTAAGTGCTATTTCACGCAAGCAAGACTAATTTCTTCAAGCGTGATTTAGCATAATTCAGAAGTGAAGACATCCTAAGAGCTATTTCACACGAGTAAGCATATCTATTTCACTCGTAATAATGCAGCCATATAAAGAGAAACACATAATCCAGCAAATTCACGCAAGATAAAGCACTTAAACTTACAAGAACCATTTTTAATGGTAATAACCAATCTTTTAAACATATTATGCCTGGTCTTCTAACTTCTTTCTTTAAGATTTGCCTTGATTTATTCCAATGAGGTTAGGATTCATAGATTTCTTTTTGTAAAAACAACTTAAGACAACCCTGAACTTAAGTTAGTAAAAGATTCAAAATATAATTTATTTAAATTTAAGAAACTTACAACTCATTAAGATTTACCATTCCCAATTCCTTTCTGATGAATGTAAATTGTTCTTCAACCAGAGGTTTGGTGAAAATATCTACTAGTTGCTTAGTGGTAGGCATAAATTCCAGTAGGATGTCCTTTTTTTACACATGATCTACTAAGAAATGGTATCTAATGTCAATGTGCTTGGTTCTTGAGTGTTGGAAAGGATTCTTAGCTAAGTTGATAGTGCTGATGTTTCACATCTGATTGGAATTTCCTTTAGATGAACTCCCAAATCTTTCAATTGTTGTTTTAACCATAAAATCTGTGCACAACAACTTTCAGCCGCCAAGTAATTAGCTTCACATGATGATAAGGACACATTGTTTTGTCTCTTGTTGAACCATAGTTGTAACATCCTGATTTTTTATATAATAAAGAAATTGTGGAATTTAGGTTTTGAGGAAAAAAAAATGATAATAATAGGAATTTATATTATTTGAGGTTATTTAGAAATAATATTATGATTAGGTATTTAATTATGAATTTAAAAATTTAAATTTAAAACCACATAAGCAATATTTAGTTAAGATATAATACATAAATAATTTTTTTTTATGTGTGTGTTAAAAAAAAAAGAGAAGGTAGAAGGAAAAAAAAAGGGGGGGTGGAAGGTTGTTCTTTCTAAGTCCCACATTGGTTAGATGAGGGAAGAGAAGAGGTGCCTTCATATATAAAAAGGAGGGGGTGTGTGCATTAGGAAGCATGAGAGGCTAAGATGCAATTTAGAGAAAATTGCAACTTTTGGCCCAAAGGTTTGAATAATTAAATTCAAACATATAGTTTTTTTTAATATAATTTTGGGACTCACAATCCCATTTTTATATTATTTTTCTCTCTTCCTCTCACGTTGCTCGGCGTTTTCTCGCAAGGGGGGATTATTTTCTTTTTCTTCAGGTATGTTCTAACTTTCCTGTTTAGATTAGCATTTGAAAATTTATTTAATTACAAAATTAATTTATAGTTATTTTCTAAATAATATTAGCTTTCTAGTGATATGATTATTTTGTAGGATAGAGTAAATATTTTGATTAGGATTTTTCTATAGGATAGTTAATCTGATGATATGATGGATTAAAAATATAGGTTAAAATTCTTAGGGATATAATAAATATTATAGAATATTTTCTTGAGGTTGAAACTCATGTTTAAGAATTTTTGAGTTAAAATCTAGATCTATATGGTTGAATTTATGTGGAATCTAAGACGTAGGAATAAACCTATGATTATTAAATATTTATTTAAGTATGAATAGGTATTTTTGAGGTTATAGAAAGGTGATTTGAGGCTTCAGGATAATTCTAAAATTTTAATTTATTTTTGGATGAATTTTTAGAATGTAGAAGGATCAAATTGTGATACTAGAAGTGAATTGAGGATAAAAAAAATAGTTCATTAGAGTACGAGAATTTTAGAAAAGAATTTGGGAAGTTAAATGAGGCATAAATCTTAAATTAGTGTTAATATGGACTATAGATTTAAGACTTTCTAACTCTTTAAATTAGAGTTATTTATTTTAATGTAAAATTAATATATAGTATTGTGAAATAATTATGTAGATTATATTGACAAAGATAGTGGTGAAAAAGGAGTTGTGAAGGGGAACTTGTTATTCAAGACACAAGGTAACCATTATTAATGTGTTGTGATGAGTGTGTTTGTGAATGGTTATGTGTTGTTTTGTTGTTTGGAAAAATTATGAATTATTGAAAATAAATACTGTATATACTTGTTTGAAATTATTGCCAAGTAGGTTAAAAATTTATTTTTGTTTATCATGATGAGATATTATTGTTCGGATATATTTCTGTTTGGATATTTGAATGATGCATGACTTGTCAGAGTATTTTAATGTATGGTGTTAATGGGAATTTCTGTTCGGTTAATTATTACCACGTGGTAAGCCCTCATTGGACCCAATGAGTGGCGTGTCGCTTGGTCCAACTCACCTTTGGCCGGGTGATTTGGCGTCCGAGCATGGCGAAAGGAGGATATAAGGTGCAGTCATGCAAATTAAATACTTGTTCGGTTTGTTTGAAAATATTGTTTGGTTAAATGTTTTGTTTGCCCACTTAGCAATCGCATGATTAGTTACATCCGCATGCATCATTACATATTAATTTTTGGTTACTGGGACTTTTAAGTCTCATTCCCCGTGGTTAATATTTTTACAGGAGCGAATCCGGCCGAGAAAGCACCAGAGGTGTAATTATGGTGTATGAGACACCATCTTTTACGTTGCCTCTTATTTTGGATTATACAATATATCTTGTGCCAACTTAGGACATATCTTGTCTATGGAGCATGTAAACTCTAATCCTTTTTATTAAATGCATTTATATGTCCAAGAGGATTATGTCTGTCCCTTTTGATTCATGACCTAATTTAAATAACATGCTATGAGGATCATGTCTGTCCCTCATGGTTCTAATTGCTTTTTGAGATATTTTAAGACCTGTGGTATATTGTCTTGGATGTATCATGGTAGAAATTTTTCTACCATGATAAGGGTATGATAAGGGTTCAATGAAAAAAAAAATGATTTCTTGAATTAATAATTTGCGAAAAATCGGTTTGTAAATTTGAGGGTGTTACAATAGTATTAATGAGCCACCAAAGAACTAACAAGTTTCATTAGTGCTCTTTCTATCTATCTTGTACGCTCCATAATCAGCATCTGAGTAAATAATCAATTCAGGCATTCCTCCTTTTGGAAACCATAGTCCTAGTTGTATAGTTTCATTCAAATACTTAAAGATTCTTTTCACAGCCTTTAGATGTGATTCTCTTGGATTAGCTTGAAATCTTGCACATATACAGACACTAAACATGATATCAAGTCTGCTAGCAATCAGGTAGAGTAGTGATCCAATCATTTGCCTGAATTTTAATTGATCTTCCTTTTCCCCTTTTTTGTTCTTATCCATTTTGATTGATGCACTTATAGGTATGTTGCTTAGATTTAAATTTTTGAATCCAAACATTTTTAGCAATTCTTGAGTATACTTGGTTTGGCTTATGAAGATCCCATCCCTCATTTGCTTGATTTGCAATATGAGAAAGAAGTTTAGCTCTCCCATCATAGACATCTCGAATTCTCCTTGTATAATCTTAGCAAATTTCTCACAAAGAACCTCATTAGTAGCTCTACAAATAATATCATCAACATAAATTTGAACTATATGGATATCATTACCTTCAGTTTGATAAAACAGTGTTTTATCCACCATTCCTCTTTTGAAGTTATTATTTAATAGAAAAGTATTTAACCTATCATACCAAGCTCTTAGTGCTTACTTCAGTCCATATAATGCTTTTTTCAATTTGTAGACATGATTTGGCATTAATGGATCCTCAAATCCTGGAGGTTGCTTTACACGAACTTCTTTATTGATTAGTCCATTCTAGAATGCACTTTTAACATCCATTTGGTAAAGTTTAAAATCTTTAATGCAAGCAAAAGCAAGTAAAAGTCTAATAGCCTCAAGTCTAGCAATAGGAGTAAAGCTTTCATCATAATCAATACCTTCTTCTTGATTATAACCTTTAGCTACTAGCCTGGCCTTATTCCTTACCACAATACTAGTGTCACACCTCGAAAATAGGACATGTTTGGCACAGAATATGGGGATAGTACCTATATCCCAAAAGTCTTTACTTAAGAAAACTCTAATTTATAAACCATGAAGACATTTGATAATCAATTAAGCCATCTTCAATACAAACCATACGAATAAAAGATTTAATATTCTTGAAAATTTTTTAATAGAATCTCCCCTTAAAATAAAATCTCCCAAAAATAAATCTACAAATATTTTACAAAACAATAGTAGTAGCAAGGAACTCTCTTCCCATTAGCAAATAACAAGATACAAATAATAAGGATGAGGACCCTAGCTATAGCTTATGTGGAGCACCTAGCATAAGAAACTTACAAATCAAAATACATGGATTTAAATTTACATTAAAGAAGTTTCATTACAGCCTTTCATCTTAACTGAATACTATAGCCTCTCAAGGATCAGCGAAAGGCACAATATCAGCTAACGTATTTGAGACCAAAATAATAATTTCTAGTAAATAACGTCCCAACCATAAAATTTGTTGGATTAAAAATGAATAATTTACAATGTTTATGCAAATTAAACAGAAAGCGATGCCATTTAATAAAACCAGTGAACTTAGAATAAAATTTTTATGCAATTTTAATATCATGAAACTTTAGATCTTCAATGACAAGCATCTTTAACATTCAATTTTGACAAGTCAAATAGATTAGATGAATTAAAAATAATATCATTTTACTAATTAAAAACCATTACAGTGTGAGATCATCATAAAAATTCATGCTTCTAGGGATTTATCAAAACAATTCACAAACATGGACACACAGTTCACGAGGGTAAATAACCAAACGCAGCTTATGCCATGAAAACAAACGTGGACATATCGTCTACGAGGATAAGTAACTAAATGCAACCTGAGCTACGAAACAAACATGAACACACAGTCCACGAGGGTAATGCTAACAAATGCCGCTTAAAACCATAAAATCAAATGCAGGTATAAGACCTACGAATAAAAAATGTGAGAACAGAGCTCACAAAAATCAAACTAGCTAGTCATTGACCATGGCGCGCCAAGGGCTAACGGAACTGCCATTAGCAACCAGTGTTCTGCATAAAATCCCCTCCAAATCTATTTTAAAGCATTCAAGAAAATAATCATTATTAAATAAAATCTTCATTTCAATGTTGAACTCGCATGAGTTGTTTCCTATATCAATTCAATATTTGATAGAATAAAAAATCTCAATCAAAGTCCAAACCTGTTTTAATTGATCAAATAACATTTCAAATTTGGCAAAGAAAATTTCTCAAAATAATGTAGCTTTAATCAACAAATATCCAATAATCACATTATTGTTTTTAAAATGATTTGGAAAAAAATGTAATATTTTAATAAAGGAAATTTTGATTGAAAAAATCAGTTGAGACACTATCCACTTACCTATCACGTTCACAAATCCAAAGATTTACTTCTCTCAACTCCTACCAAGTTTCTCTTCTTCCCAACACCCATAAGATGTAATAGGATTTCAATGGACTTTTTACAAGTTCAATAAAATCTCTTCCAACATTAATACAATCATAATTAATTTATCTAATTCAAGTTTTCTCGAACACCATCGTCTATATCGCAAAATTCCTCCAAAATACCTTAGCCACAGCTAAAGTCTTTGACTAAGACATGATCCTCTCCCAGACCTTTCAATATCAACTCCGAATTCAATCAATTGGGATTCCTAACCCTTGCCCAATAATTTTCAATATCAACATTTAGATTTATCATACTTTCTAAATTCATATCCCATCAATAATCAATTTAAACTCATATAAAATCCCAACTTATAAATACTACAATAAACATAAGCAAAGAAAACTACAAAGACACAGTGTGTGTGTGTGTAATCTATTTGGTAACTCTATCTATCAATAGAACTATCAAACCAAACAAGTCTCTTATGATCACCCATTTGCAACAAAGCAACAAGCCATATAGTATTACATAGATTCAACTTGAGCATCATCATCATCATCATTAGCAATAGCAGCACAGATCTATGAGACTCTCTTAAGTAGCAGACTAAATCCCAAATTCATCTATTTATCCAAAATAAATTTAAATCTATAATATTAGTTCTTCATATATTGAATATAGTTATTTACTCCACTTCAACTCTTCTAGACATTTTATCAAACATCTAAAGTGCATTAAAAATTTAACGTATACTATCAAGCTTCCTACTCTGAAAATTTCAAACCATATAGCATCAAAACAAATTTAGAATTTAAATCTAATGAGAGCAATACCCTAAACCTTCAAACATCACAATAGATCATGATTGATGAATCAAATGTGCTACAAAACATAGCAAAAAGGAAGGAACAGAATCTTTGAGCTTACCGACAATAAATCATGCGAGAGGAAAAAGAAGGAAGAAACAAAGCTCTCACTCCCTCACTAGAACAAAGACAGCATGAACAGGGGAAGATGTGGAAGAATCTGGCGGCCTTCAGTAGCAAAAGATCTCCCACTTCACACAAACACTAGTGACGTACAGATGAAAGAGGACAAAGAAGAATCTAGCGATACACAGACATTCACAGCAAGATGCAAACAAGAATGATGAAGACAGCAACAATTGAGGAAGACAAAAACAGGGAGCATGACTGAGGACCTGGTATCGCACGGGAGTAATGAGCTCCCACTTCGCTAGCGGTAAGGGTAGGATAGTAGAGAGGGAAGCAGAGTCAAAGAGCACACAGCGAAAGATCCAGAATTTTCCTCTCTCCCTCAGTTCTACCATGACCGACTAAGAACTGAGAGAAGAGAATGAAATAATAAGCTTACGGTGACAATTGCAAAATAGGACCCAAAGTTTATTAGGAAAATTTCAAAAGAAGACCCCACCGGAATTTTTTATTATTTTTTTTTATTATTATTATTATATTTCATAAGGAGAAACAAGGGCACTTTAGTACTTTCTCATAAAAATAAAACTAACCTTTAGCTAAAGTAAGATTCAAACTCCAAACTTCTATATAAATATCCAGTATAAATTCCAATACATCACTGCTCTTCATTTATCCTAAAATTAAAATTAATTAATTAATTAATTATCAATTAGAAGGAAATTTATTGAATTTAAAATTTAGGATCATTACAACAAGTTTCATCAATTTTGTTTCTAAAGACCTATTTTGTCCCAATAACAGGATGATCACTTGGTAAGGTACCAAATCTTAAATTTGACTTTTCTCAAATTGGTTTAACTCTTCTTGCATTGCTATGAGCCAATATTCATCAGTTAAGGCTTCTTTAATATCATATGGTTCAATATTAGAAATAAATGTACTGAAATGACATACTTCTCTAAGTGAACCTCTTGTTTTAACTTTATGACTAACTTCTACAATGACTTGATCAATAGGATGTGACTTACTATATCTCCAACTTTTTGGAAGATTATTTGTCTCTCCACTTTGATTATTAGTCATGGTATCATTGCTAGTATGATTTTCCTCCTTTTCTTTTAGTGAGAGATCATCAAGAGGAAGATTCACATTTTCTTCTTCTTTGTTCTCATCTGATAAGGATTCATCAAATCTAACATGAATTGACTCTTCAATAGATAAGGTTCTTTTATTAAAGACTCTAAAAGCTTTACTTCTATTAGAATAACTAAGAAATACAGCTTAATCACTTTTAGAATCAAACTTATCTAGATTATCCTTACGATTGTTGAGTACAAAACACTTACAGCCTAATACATGCAGATGAGAGATGTTAGGCTTTCCTTGCAGAGCTCATGCGGAGTTTTGTTTAGAATAGGTCGAATATGTGCTCTGTTGGTTATGTAGCATGCTATACTCATGGCATCTGCCCATCAATATTTAGGAAGTTTCTTCTCATTTAGCATGGTCCTTGCCATTTCTTTCAAGGTTTTGTTCTTTCTCTCTACAACTTCATTTTCAAAAGCTCAAAAGCATGGTCCTTCTCATTTTTCAAGCTCAAAAGCTCTTTTTAAACTTAGCATCTCTCTCAACAAACTAATTTCAACCATATATAATCCAATAGCAACAAAATCTCCACAAAATAGCATTTTCAAATTAACTCTAATTATTATAAAATTATATCTAAAATTCGTTAAAAAATCACAGAAAAAAAGAAAACACTATAAACATCATTTTCAATCAATTTTTTTGTCTCGTTGATCATTCTAAGGTTCCATATCCCACAATAGCAATGGCAAGCCAAGAAAACATCATTCTTTAGCAAATATCAAAATCTCAACAAAATAGCAATGATTTTTAGAGAAACCGCACGTCAGTTTTGATCACTTAAATCAACTTCAATTGTAATGAAATTTGGCACACTAGTACATTTCAATATGTAGTTTTGAATGATAAAACTACTCTAATCAAACAAGGCACAAAATTTAAATTAAAAATTATTCAAATAAATCATTCAAAATTCATAGAAAAATACAATCATCATATATATCCCATTTTTGATCACTCATTTTCATCCAAACAATCATCCTAAGGCTACCTATATCATCTATTAGCATTCTCAAGTCAATAATACAATAAACATTAACAATTTTCGATACCTCACAATTCTAAATTGCGCAACAACTGAGCAAAAACTTGCACAAGAAAAATCAACTAATATAACAATCCACAATATTAAATAAATCATTACTATAACCTAGAAATCTATGGATATTGGAAGAAAAAGAATAAAAGAAAAAGAAATCACACCTTCAAGCAAAGATGATTGAAACCCAAAGAGGAAGAAACCAAGATGGCAAACATTGGTGAACGATGACGTAGGAGGTAGCGGCTTCACGTCGAAGCAATCTACGGTAGTCAATGATAGTAATGGAGGAAGATTGTAGGAGTTTTTTTGGATGTCGTGTGCAAGTAGAGAAGAGAAGAGCAAAGGAAAGACGAATGGGTGCAAACTGAAAAAATGAACGAGAATAGGCAATTAAAATGGAAAAAATGATCGGTGTTTCAAACACCCATCATTTATTGTTTAGCTTTTAAATGATAGGTGTTTCAAACACTCGTCATTTAAAGTTTAAATTTTTTTTACCTTTTCAAAATCTAAAATGTTACAGAAATTTAAATGACAAATGTTTTAAAAACGTGTCATTTAAAGCCAAACAATATATGGTAGGTGTTTGAAACACCCATCATTTATTGTTTAAAATTTTTCAATATCTACATAGTTTGAATTAAACTTTTTATGATGGGTATTTAAAATACCCGTCATTTATTTGAAAGTAATAAATGACGGGTGACCTGTCATTTATTTGCTAACCATCACTCGCCTCTTTCATATATGATGTATTTTCTTTTAACCGTCATTTTTTGCCATCTTATATACACATTTTTGTAAGGGAGAATGATAAAGAGATTTTAAAAGGATCAATTAATTTAAATTAGGTCTCAAATGTCAAATTTTAAGGATTTGCAATCAATCTCTCAATTTTTTAACTCCGTTGTGATGAATTTGCAACTTGTATTCCAAATTTTAATGGGAAAAATAAATTTTTTTATTCTTCAACTATGTTAAAATTTAGAAAACAAGTTACAAATTTATCACAATGCAATTGCAAAATTGAGAGATAGACTTGTAAATTTTTTGGAGTTTGACATTTAGGACCTAACTTGAATTAATTGATCATTTTGGGACCTTTTGCAATTCTCCCTTTTTGTAGTAGTGTAAATTTAGCAACATGTTAAACTTGTTGTCCATTCTTACCAATAGGTTAAAACTGTGCCTATTATAGTATCTTAAACCCATTGCCTATAGTATCAATGATTTTACGATTTGTTGCCAAAAATAAAATAAAAAAACTATTGCCTTAGAGTTTTAGACTATAGGTAACAGTGGTAGCTAGTTTTTCTTTATGGCAACGGTTTTGGACGGTTGCCACCGAAGAAAAAATGTTGTAGTAGAGAATCTCAAGTACTGTCTTTTCAGTCATAATTCGACAATCAATATATACCATGCCTGGTTAATTTTGGAATATAGTTAATTAAGTAGCTTTAGTGCCCTCAGTTTGAGGGAGGATGTCAAGTTCAATTCAATATAGGTTAGTTGTGGAAAAATGATAAATAAGGACCTTATAGGAATATTAATGTTAAACTAGGATTTTTCAATACTGACGTTCCTAAATTTTAGTACTCTTTTTACTGTGTTTCAGTACTAAAATTCTTGATTTGACATTAATATTCTTAAATGGTCCTTCCTTGTCATTCTCGCATTGGTTATTTGTCATCTATTGTAACTAGCTAGTTCAATAACACTTTTTTGCCACACTCAAACTTAATACAGATAGAAATCAGGCAAAGGAAATGGAAAATGCTCAAGACCTTGATATCCAGGTCTTGGCTCCATTCATCACTATAAAAAAATTGACTTTCAGCTGCGACAAAAAGTCGCCACAATGTCGCCGCAAGAGCTCTTGTGGCTGATTCAATCTGCGGCGATAATAAAAGTCGCCGCTGAAAGTTGAGAATCAGCGGCGACAAATGTCGCCACAGAAAAGAAAATTTGTCGCAACCAAATAATAGTCGTCACTAAAAGTTAAAAATTGACGACGACATTTTGTTGCTGCAAAAACCACACATCAGTGGCGACTATTTTGTCGCTGCGAAAGCTGCCAATTAGCGGCGACTTTTTTATCGCCGCTGAAAAGTAATGTTGGTTTACTTACACACATGGTACCACGTCACTATCCACGTGGCACCCCACCTCATGCCACGTGGCCTATGTTACCCTCCACATAGGGCCCCACCTCACACCACATGGTGTGTCGCTCCCACCTCACACCATGTGGCACCATGTCACTCTCCATGTGTTACTCTCACCACACACCACATGGCGCCCTACCTCACCCCAGGTGGCGCCATGTCACCCTCCACATAGGGCCCCACCTCGCACCACATAGCACCATGTCACTCTTCATGTGTCGCTCTCACCACACGCTAGGTGTCATCATGTCACCAATTTATATTTTCATTTTGAAAGTTGTCTCCTCTAAGGTTTGAACCCATAACCTCCTTCTTTTGTATCCAACTATTTCGCCACTGAACTGGAATGAACCTGCAGTCTATTATTGCATAATTAAAATATATATATATATATATACACATATTATTAAACTATACAAACACACATATATATATATATTAAATATTAAATATTATAAAATATCATTACTATCCTTAAATAGTTCAATTTAATTCTTTTAATTTATAAAATTACAAATTATATTATTTATTTTGTTTAAAGTAAACTATAAATATAATTTATACAATATCATTTGTATTATTTATTTTAATTTTTTTTACTTCTTGAGGTTGTTATATTATTTATTTTAATATTCATATTTATAATTATAATATAAAAAAATATCTAAGAATAAATAGTAAAAATACTGATGATTATACAGTAGTTTATAATTATTTATGTTTCTAAACTAGCATCAAGCTTTAAAGTTACTGGTGTTAAAAGTAGAATTTAAATTAAAAAATTAGATTAGATAAAATATCATTCTATGAATGAATAAATTTAAGTATCACATGTTTAATTATTATAAACAAGTAGAGTTATTGACTTCTACATTGATTTGATGACTTATGCTTTCTCTCTCTTCTCTTCTATCTTGAATATTTAAGATTTTTTACTTATTAGTTATAATTTTAAATTTAATTTGTTTTAGTTATTAATTAGTCAAAAAATATATATTAAAAATTTCATGCTTATTTTGGCCATTAAACATTTCAACTAACTTTTGAATAAAATTATCCAAACAAATTTTAGTTTATCTAATAGACTTCTAAAAAAAACATATCCAAACATAAATCATATTATATTTACTGACTTTTCTTCTAACCTTAGTTTGCTAACCTTGGTTGAATCTTAACTTTAATTGTAAATTTTTAATACAAACACACACGCAAAATAATATGATTTGGCTTAATTCTTTACTTTAGCTCATTAGCATTAACTAATACCTTAACCTTATCTTAAAGTTACAATTTAACCATAGAATATATTAGATGAAAACTCATTATGTTCTATTATATATTCATTATAACATTACAATAATACAACAAAATTAATATCTTAAAATTTTAAATATTAGATAAATAAAAATAAAAATTATGATGATAATACAAAATTAAACTTTCAACGACGACATTCAAAGTTGCCGCTAAAAGTCTCATTTTTAGCGGCGACACTAAAAATTCGTTATTGATTCTCAACTTTCAGCGGCGACTTGTATGTCTCTGTTGAAACTTACAACATAATTTTTTTTTAAAAAAATTATAACATATTTTAAAATATGTTGACAATCAGCAGCGACACTAAAAAGTTGCTGCTGATTCTCAACTTTCAGCAGTGACTTGTATGTCGCCGCTAAAACTTACAATATAATTTTTTTAAAAAAATTATAACATATTTTTAAATATGTTGACAATCAGCGGCAACACTAAAAAGTCACCACTGATTCTCAACTTTCAACGGCGACAATAAAAGTCACCGTTGAAAGTATGACTTTTTGCGGCAACATGCACTTGTCGCTGCTGAAAGTCTGACAATCAGCGACGACTATATCTTGTCGCCGCAGAAAGTCACTATTTCAACGGCAACTTCAAATGTCGCCATAGAAAGTCACACTTTTAGCGGCGACTTTTACTATCACCGCTAAAAGTTGAGAATCAGCAGCAACTTTTTTGTGTCGCCGCTGAAAGTTATTTTTTTTGTAGTGCGTGTATTATTTATAGTACAAACGGTTGCAAAGATTCCAATATGATATTGACACGCATTGAGAGAACAGAAATAGTACAGTGTGCACAGGCCTTATCCTTCTGAGTAACTAATCATATACATAATTATAATCCTATATCTCTACCAAATACTTACTCACTTGTGTCTATAAGTAACCTGTATCACCATCATACTGGAGTAAAGTGACAATTACAGATTCAGTTCATCTAGCCTCTTTTTGGATCATCTATTTATCCTTCTTGCTTCTGTTGTGAGATGCATAATCTTTAGAAGCGTCTTCGACAGTTATCAAAAGATCTTCAAATATATTAATTTGACCCCTCATCACCACGTACTTCATGTTTCTTCGTGGAGGAATGAATTGGATGAATGAATACACACAATAATACTCACATAAATGCAAAAGAACCCCAAGCTGAGTGCTGCCAGAAACAGAAAATACCAATCCAGCAACTTGTTTCCATGGATTCATTGGTCAAGACCCCAAAACAATATGCAAATTGTAAGCCGAAGAGCTTTTCAGTTGCCAAGAGAAATCCAGAGCACGGACCCACAAATGTTCTCATCGATGCAGGCACCTGACAACACACAAAATTTACTAGTCCATCTTCAACAAATGATTCCATTAGCCCTAAGAGGAAAAATTATGGAGTTAACCACATTACGCTGAAGGAAATAATGTTCTTTTGTGGGTCATTTAGAGTTAAATGCTTCCTTTGACGTTCCACCAGCCAGGCCGCAATTCCGCAGAGTACTGAACAAAACATCCCAACAGCTATACTCCAAGTTGGTTTCACCAGTTCTTTTATTGATTGAATTATTCTGACCACACGAACAACAAAAGACTTTAGTACAAAGAAAAAAACAACAGAGACATGGAAATCACCAACTTTAGAATCCAAGTTTTGAGCTTGCTGAATAAAGTAAGTGTTCCCAGAAGCTGAAACCAAACTGCAAGCGAAGAGCAAATACGCCCACTGTATGATAGGATAAAGGCTCTTCACATCCCTCACTTGAACGACCGTACAAATCTCTCCATTTCGCTCTTCCCTTTCACCATTGGAGTTGTTCCTAATTATAGCAGCCTTGTCCAAGAACGACAAACATGATGGATCACGAGGCAACAAGTGAACCTCCCCATTTTTCCTTAGATAAAATGAATCTTGGGAAACATCTGAATCTTCATTGTTACTGTTGGAGTAATAGCCCTCTTCTGAAGAAGGGTATGGCAATCTAAGCTTCTTAATAGCTGCCTTCAAGACCCTATATGTGGTGGTTAGAGGACTTCTGAGGCTAAGGGTCTTTCTTCAGGATAATAGTAAAAAATCCCCAAGAAGAATAACAAATACGTACTTGCCATAATATAAGACGAAATTTGGAAAGTTTCCTCCCAAAGAGTTGGGCCCAAAGCGATGAAAGCTACAACGGAGCCAACAAAGGAAGCAGCTGGCCACCAATGATAAGTAGTTCTGCTGAAATTGTCCTCTTGGGTACGTTTTCTGCTTACTTCTTCACTTAGTTGATAATCAAAATAATCTTCTAAAACTGGCTCTTGTCCGGCTTCGCCTAGCGCAGTGAGTACAACTGCAAAAATCAACGTGCCGCGATTTAAATTCCTGGCGCAAATCCAAAATTGCATCAATCCCTGCAATTATAATTACATTCTTTTATTTGATTTCTGAGAATTGTTTAACAAATAATCAATAAAATTAAGTCATGAATACTAGCTATCTTAAAACATGTTATTCTTCTCTAATAGTAAAACATATATCATATTAATGTTATTAGAACCGGATTGATTATTGAACTGGTCAAGACATTGGTTTATGGTTCAAAAATCAAACGGGGGTCAAATCAAGATTGAACCATTTGTAATTCAATTAATATATTTTAAACATTATATACTAAAAGTTATAGCTAAACTAATAAATTTAAAAAAAAAAATAAATTTAAAATTTAAAATATATAACACGAAGGTCAATGCGTATATATGCATCCACATGCATTTATGCATGGGCTAACCCAAAAGGTTGCTCGTAGCCCGTCCCATTTTCTCGAAAATGGGTTGGCTATTCTATTCCCGTGCTCAACCCATTTTGTCATGTTTTAAAACAGGCTAACCTAATCCGAGCGAGCTAAAATAGGTTTGTTCAGCTCGTTTTTTCATGAATACCCATTTTTAAAAAATAAATCAAGGAGAGAAGTTGGGAAAGTGGAAAATGAGAATATACACGTGTGCACACAAAACAATGAACCACTAGATAAAATAATCATTTTTACTTGAAGTTCCAGATTCAACATTTTTTAAAGAGCTGTGAGGGCATTAAAAGAGCATTTACCACTTGAATATTCATAAATTTTACATAATATTTTTAAAAAAGTACATTAATTAAACAAGAGAATGAGAGTCAGAAAGCCAAATAATAATCCAAAGTCCAAACTGAGACAAATCTTTGAATAATTAAAATATCACCTTTTTTCTCTCTCTCTCTCTCTCTAAAATTTTCTCCACTAATCTAGTCAAAAAAGAAAGAAGCAAAGGTGGTGAACTAATAAGAAAATTTTGGATGTAATATTTAATTATTTAAGTGGTGAAAGGAAGAAGGATCGAGAAGGTTAGAGAAAGAAATAATAACCGACTTAGCACACATATAAATAGATGGGTTGGGATTAGCGTTTTGAGAACCGGACTGACCCGGCTAATCGGACGTGTCAAACCATTGCCTGGACATGAAGACCATTGCCTGGGCATGAAGACAGCTCGGTTTAACTCGTTGGACCGTTATGTGAGTTGGACCGTTTCGAACCGCTTTGGACCGGACAATTTTTAGAGATCCAGAATTAGACCGAAAGCGATTCCGACGGGTCATTGGGTATGAAGTCTGAAAAAATTTCTGATGCCCAAAAAACCCTTCTTCCATTCTACCAGGCTACCTTGCGTGCGATGCCATCGATCTGAGACTGAGATAGGGAGACTCTTCTTCATTCAGTCTAAGATCGAGGCTCTTCTTCTCTTTTCTATGCGACGTTGTTGATTGGAGCGTTTGAGGAAGAATCTTCGTTCGTGCTTTCCTTCCTTAGTTCTTTCATTTTGATTTGAGGTCATCTTCACTAAAGCTTCGACTGTGAAATCAGTTTTCAATCTGAGTCTACAACTCGTCTTCCTCCTTCGTGCAACCTGCTATACAATTCGCTTTGAATCTAAAAGTAAATTTTTTTTTTTTGGCCAATGATCTGAAAGTAAATTTTAAAACTGGTTATTTGGTCTCTTTGACAACTGTCAAATGCGGGATTTATTGATTTTTGAAGGGAAAGAATAATAATAATTATTTAGAATACCTGTTTAATGCTAAGGTTTTGTGGTTTTATTGTATTAATAACTTAACATATCATGGTATTTTATCAAATCAATGTTTTATTTCTGTTATAAACATACACATATATGAAGGCACATATATAAATATTTTTTAGTTAACTATTATGCTTTCGATTGAATTATGAGAACTATAACTCGGTAATTTTTTCAATTTGATGTCCAGTTTAATTTTTAAAATATTGGAATGATTGGTGTGATTTAGCACTTCGTAGGTCGTTCCCTTCCCCCCACTTTTGTCACTTTTGGACCTATTAACTAGTCAAACTCGTAGGTCTGGGTAGGTTCTAGTAACAGCATAGTATTAAAAATCGGACCGGACCGGTCGGGTCAACCCAGAAATCGGTGAACCGGTCCCCTGTTCGGTCTGGGTTTGCTCTTAACCCGGTGAAGGAGCGAACCGGTGTAACCCGGTCAACCCGAGTTCAACCCGGTATAACCCGGATAACCCGGTGGGTTGACTGGGTTAACCGGATTAATATTTTTTCAGACTTTTACCCCAAAACGACATCGTTTTTGATTTTTTTTTCATTTTTATTTTTTCAGAGCTCTGAGTTCAGAAAAAAATAACAAAAAAAAATAAACTTGAAGTCAAAAAATGAAAAATTAGAGATAGAGCATGCTAAGTCCAAAAATATAGTATTTTATTATTGTTAGACTTTTGAGTGATTGGATTTGGTTGAATGTTTTTATAATTAATGTCTTTTTATTTAAATTATATTATTTTAATCATGACCGGTTTGCCACCGGTTCAACCCCCGGTTCAACCCTGATTGAACCACTAACCCGTAACCCACTATCATAACTGGTTTAATGATCGGTCCGGTTTTACGTACCTTGAGTAACAGTATATCATATCATAAGAGAGGGGTCCCCCTTTGGTGCTCGGCAACGGAGGTGCTCATCTGGCACAAAAAATATGGGCCATCTAGATTAAATCTAGATGGCTTAGATTTTTTTTATTTTTATTTTAATTTTATATTTATTAAAATAAAAATTTATAAATTTTTTAATAAATATGTTCATCATCAATCTGAATAGTATTTATTTAATTTGAATGATTTAATTTAATATTATAATTTTTATAAATTAAATATCTACATGTACTCTGAACAGTTCAAATTCAATATTAAATTTTTATTTGCAAAGTCCAGATTTAAAGTTTTATTTTTATTTTGATAAATACAATATTAAAAAGATAAAATATATAATCTTTTGAATAGAACTTTTGAAACAATATTTTTTTAAAAAAATTACAAGTTAAAAATTTTAAATCTAAACTATACAGAATACATTTGGATAGTTAATATATAAAAAAATATAAAAATTTTAATATTAAATTGGACCCTCTAGATTAAATATAGATAAGATTAGCCATGAAAATATTTATTAAAACTTTTTTATAATTTTTATTTAAAAAATATAAAATAAAAATATTAAATTAATTTTTTAAATCTGGACCATCCAGACTAGATTGCTTCACCATGATGAGCACCCAAGATAGATCCCAAATTAAATATAGACTAGATTAATCATGAAAAGATTTATTAAAACTTTTTTATAATTTTTATTTAAAAAATATTAAATAAAAATATTAAATTAATTCTTTAAATATGGATCATTCAAATTAAAAATCTGAATGATCTAAATTGCATCATCCTGATGAACACCACGGTGCTCATTGATGAGCACTCAAGATGAGCTCCCAAGATATAGATCCACCTTGTCAGGGTGATGAGCACCCAAGATATAGATCCATACCATAAAAGAGAGACTGATTGTTAGTTTTGTGATTACAACATTGTCTAATATGAGGCGAGGCCGGCAGCCTTGCGCTGCAAGTGGCAGCAGTACCCACCTGTAGTATGCAGGAGATGTGTTCGAGCCCAGAGTGGCTCATTGTATGAGTTTTCCTTCATTGCGAAGGACTTGGTGAAAAAAAAAAAAAAAGTGAGATGTTAATATGCAAATTAAAATAAAATATTTTTTTGAGAGTCTTTGAGGACTTCAAATAACTCATGCGTGAAATATGTTGCACCTTGCGCTACAAGCGGCACCAATACCCACCTCGTAGCATGCAGGACGTGGGTTCGAGAACAGAGTGGCTCAGTGCGTGTGAGTTTCCTTCCTTGGGAAGGAGTTGGTAAAAAAAAAAAAAAAGTGAGACGTTAATATACAAATTAAAATAAAATTTATTTTTTTTGACAGCCTTTGAGCACTTCAAATAACCCATGCGTGAAATATGTTGCACCTTGCGCTACAAGCGGCACCGATACCCACCTCGTAGCATGCAGGACGTGGGTTCGAGCCCAGAGTGGCTCAGTGTGTGTGAGTTTCCTTCCTTGGAAGGAGTTGGTAAAAAAAAAAAAAAAAGTGAGACGTTAATATGCAAATTAAAATAAAATATTTTTTTAGAGTCTTTGACGACTTCAAATAACAACATTTTAGAACAGGGTTATGGTAGCTAATTACCATAGCATAGACTGCGGTGCAGAAGATAATCACGCTGAAGCGACCTGAGTAAACTTCGGATACGTGCGTAACAACAACTTTAAACACAGCTGATATCCAATCTAGAAGAAGCACAACCAAAACAGCTTGCCACAGACTTAGACCTTCGTCTGTAAGGAAGTCAATCAAAATGTCCACCACTGCTTTCTTAACCAAGGCATAGCTAAAAACTAAACCTGAATTATAAATATCGTTAAAGAGGTGGGTTAGTTATTGTTCAATCACATCAAAACTTTTTTCAATAGAAATTACTTGAGATGCAGATAAAACAAAAATAAGTTATGGCAAGAGGTGATACACGAACATATATGTCGACATGAAGAGATGGTAATCAACTAGCATCGATTTCTATTTACGTACCCAAGATGAAGAAGTTAGTCTTGGACCAAACAAAACCATTACGGAGCCAGTCGAGCAAGCGTCTTCCCAAAATAGTGATCATCATAGACGGGAAACAATGGCGTGAGGTGAACGACTTAAGAGAAAGACAAAATGCAGTAACGCTTCAGAGGAAGGGGATTAAATATGAACAAACAAGTCAGTGCGCGCCGGTCTTCGTCAACTATGTGGACCCCTAATATACAGTTCAAAAGTCCAAGTCTCCATGTTTTATTTAACAATTAACTACTAATTATATAATTATATAAGATTTTTTTCACAACTCGAACTTGAGCCTAGCTAAAGTTTTAAAAGTTTCATATAAGTTTTATAATTATTAAAGCCTATATACATACAATCCTATTTATCAACTAAAGTACATAATCAGTTGGAGAACTTATCAACTACAATACTGAAACAATATTGAAATTAATACATGCATAAGTCAACCTAATTAAAAACAAAACCAAGAAACCATAAATGAAAAAGAATATATTGAATAAAAATCAAATGGTACAACTGATAAATCATAAATTTATCATGCAAAAGATAATAAAAAAGAACATGTCTATATCACCTTATGTATTTCGAATTTGTTTTGAACATGTCTTTTAGTTTTTAAATCAGTCAGGCAGGGTAGAAGTCTAATTGGAATGACTTTCTCTATTTTGATTTCCATTTCTTGTTGAACACATAAATTTATGTATTTGTTATGAATATTAAAAGGAGGATGGATATCTATCTTTCTCACTTCTTCATTTTCATCTTCTCTCATGAAACTCCCATAATTATAAAATTTAATTACACTTTATTTGCTTTTATCATTTGTGTAACCTTTGATATGTAAAATCATACCTATAAATAGGATATATTATTTGTATTGAAGGGTATAATAATTTATAAGAAATTCTCTTATTCTCTTATTTCTATTTCTTTTCCCAATATTTTTATTTTTTTAATTGCTTAATTTCATAACAAAATTTTGAATTTATTTGTTCCCTTTACATCTCTCGAAGGAACCTAGGTGTGATTTTTGAATTTCACGAAACTTATTTATAAATAAATCTGTTCCATAAAATCTATATATAATTTTCTCAATAGAAAATCCAATCTCAATCACTTGTTTAAGCAACAATAGTTTCTACCACTCCTTCAAACTCTCTTACCAACCGGCTGAATCATCATCATAATCAATATGTTATACTCTCTCCATTCCAAAATATAAGACACTTTTATAGAGTAATGTTCCAAAATATAAGACACTTTGATAAAAGTAAAATTTCATTAATGATGCTTTTTCAATATTATCCTTCTTATATATTCTCTCTCTTCAATTTGTTTTTATCAATGGAGTATTAAATGAAGGGTATTTTTAAAATGTTATATTTTTGTTTTGCAAAAGTAAGGTTGTAAAGTGCATTTAATAAATTTTATTGGTATGTGAGATTTTATCTAAAAATATTTTATAATTCAGAAGGGAGGGAGTATATATCAAAATAGCCCAAGCCAAATCTAAATATGACTTCTCTACATTTTATTATTCATAGAGCCTAGTCATTTGGCTCTATAAACAATACCATCTTTTACCTTGGACTGTGTGAAGAGTTTTAAAAAAACTTTCTTCTCTTAAATTTTAAAATTCAACACTCCCACTGTCTTTTAAAATTCTTTTAAAAATATGATAATTATTTTGGGCTCTATGCTTATTCTTGAGCTCTGTAGTTTTGGCTCCCTTCATTTTATTCCTTGGAAGGAAATGCTTAAGAAAAGCCTCAACATCCACTCACAAATCAGATATCCTCCCTTCCGTTTAGGGGTGAAAATAGGCTGAATTTAACTATACTTTAGTCAAATAGGCTTGAACCATATGGTAGATTAAAAACTTGAGCTTGGCTTCAAGCCTATATAAATTTTTTTTCACGACTCAAGCCTGAGCGTATCTAAAATTTTAAAAAAATATAAAAGTTTCATTTAAGTTTTATAATTATTAAAGCCTATATACATACAACTCTGTTTACCAACTAAAGTATATAATGAATAAGAGAATTTATCAACTATAATATTGAAATAATATTAAAATCAATACATGCATAAGTCAACTTAATTACACACAAAACCAAGAAACCATAAATGAAAAAGAATATATTGATTAAAAATTAAATAATAAAACTGATAAATTATAAATTTATCATGCGAAAGATAATAGAAAAGAACATGCCTATATCACTTTATGTATGTGGAATTTGTTTTGAGCACATCTTTTAGTTTTTAAATCAGTCAGGCTGGGAAGAAGCCTAATTGGAATGACTTTCTCTACTTTGATTTTCATTTCCTGTTGAACTCATAAATTTATGAATTTGTTAAGAATATTAAAAGCTGGTGGATGTCTATCTTTCTCACCTCTTCATCTTCATCTTTGCTCGTGAAACTCTCATTATTATAAAATTTGATTACCCTTTATTTATCTTTATCATTTGTGTAACCTTTAATGTGTAAAACCATATCTATAAATAAGGTAAGTTATTTGTATTGAAGGGTACAATAATTTCTAAAAAATTCTCTCATTATCTTGTTTTTATGTCTTCTCCCAATATTTTTATTTTTTTTGTTGCTTAATTTCATAACAGAATTGTGAAATTATTTGTTCCCTTTATGTCTGTGTCTCTTGAATTTAATTCTTATTATATGCTCGGCCAACAGATAATATTTCTATGGGACTGTTCGATGAACTGAGATATGAAGTTGATTAGTGTTAAAGGGTTTCAATCAAGTTGATTAGTGTCTGGGCCGGTCATCCTAATAGCGCGTCCACTGATGAGTCTCTTCATTGGATATAGTAATTAATGTTGACTATTGAATATACCTGTCGCCGTAGCATAATAGGGTTGCATATATATATATATATATATAGAGAGAGAGAGAGAGAGAGAGAAACTCTCAAGTACCCTTATGTAGACCATGATCATGAGAGAGAGAAATTAAGTGGCATGACGCGTATATATATGAACTGACCAGGGGGGAGCTGGTGTCTTACCAAGGCCGTCTGAACTACTAGCCTAATGAGGCAATTGCCTTAAGCCTCCAAAAATATTTACCTATATTTTATATGATTGGTCTTTATTTTTCTTGTTAAATATTAATATTAATTATATATTTTTATTTAAAACTGGGAGTTTTGCTTAAAAAAACACTAATTATGATCTCAAATACCGGCCATATTATATGTGTTGCTATTCTCTTACTTTTTATTTGAAATTGTAATTGTTTTGATTTTTTATAGGATTTGAAGTGGCCAAAATGTTAAATAAAAAATTTGAATTTGGTTTTAATAAATTGAAAAAATAATATAAAAATAAATGAATGATAATATATTAAGTCTTTTAAATAATTTTGCTTCACGCCTCAAAATTCACGGTCCTATGTCTTCCAATCAAGTTGATTAGCGCGTGGGCCGGTCATCTTGAGTATACATGTCACCTTTTCTTTGAAAGAAAGTGGCATAAAAGGGTTGCATAATATGCGTCGAGCGCCTAAATTTTATTTTTTGATCATGGACCACATGGAAAGAGGCATATTGATCATGGTCTAATATATGAACCTAAATTTTATTTGATCACGATCTACATGGATACTCAGTAGTCAATATATGGGGAAGGCGATATACACATATACCCAATGGTCAATATGCCACTTTCAATGGGGACCATGATCAAATTAAATAACATTTAGATATACATAACAGGGCGCATCAGCTTTATATTTGAGTCAAAGTCCACTAAGGCTCAATTCTCTTAATTTTATGCCTCTAATATATCCTATTTTATTCGCAGCTGCCTGAATTTTTCTTTTTCTTTTTCTGTTGGCTAAGCAGTTGCCTGAATTGACCGCCGTGAGAAAAAGAGATAGATCATTTTTATGCAGCATCATCATCATCATCATCATTTTATTTGATCATGGTCTACATGGATTGCTGAGAACGTCGCCTACCTCAGCTTTCCCCTTCTTTCTCTCCTTATGTGTCTGTAATTTCTATTCGGTACTCATTATCATTATATTTGAGGTGTCCGTTGACCCATGCCTTGATGTTGTGTAATTAATTTAGAAAAAAGGTATATTTTTATCCTTAAAGTATTTTTTGAGGAGCACCTATATCCTAACATTTTTGTTGGAGCAATTTTACCCTTAAATTTATTAAAACAGAGCATTTTTGTTCTTTCTGTCAAATTTTTTCACAATCAACGTTTGAGGTTAATGTTGAAAATTTAATGGCAAGGCAAAAATACTTTATTTTAGTAACTTTAACGGTAAAATTGTTCCAATGAAAATGTTAGGGTGCTGGGTGCTCCTCGAAAAATACATTAGGGACAAAAATTTACTTTAACCTATTAATTTATTTATATATTATAAAAATTAATGATATTTGTTTTAATTACAAAAATTTAATTTTGTTAGAATTTCTTTTAAATATTTATTAAAATAATTTTTCCCGACAATTGCTACACATGCACGTGACCCACAGGGTGATGTGCCATTTCTTATTTGCATTATTTTTGTTGCGGGTGTGTTAAACGAGCTGATCCTCAAATGAACTGTTAAACTTGATGTAACAGTAAGTCCTGGCCGGACTCCTTTTTCACAATTTTCCTGAATGTAATTATGCAAATACTCAAAACTGAAAGAAGAAAAGAAATGGAGATGGAGAAAAATGAAAGAATTACATGATAGGAGTAGACATGCACGGCATTGACATTGTTATAAAAGAAATTATTGAAAATATATAAAGATGAAAAGAAGAAAAATGCAAGAGCGACAATGCTGTGATTCTAAAAGGTCCTGCTGCTCTACTGGTTAATTATTTGGGGGAATTGGACAGAATTTTCAAATGAGTGGACCTGTATGTCATCTTTACTACTGGTTGTTAGAAACTTGTTGAGTTTTGCTAGAGATATATACGTGTTAATTAATTTGGGGGAATTGGACAGAACTTTCAAAGGAGTGGGCTTTATGTTATCTTTAGTGTTCAGGGGATGTTGAAGAAGTTGGAGAATGGGCTTTGAGAGGTGCCTCGTTTCCTCCTTTGCAGGCAAATGACAATTTTTCCCACGTCCTCATGCTCTTGTAGCTCCTCCACTTTTTAAGGCAATTTCTTCTTGTTATTCACAAAATTTTCTTACTCGTTATCAGAAGTAGTGGGTGACATATTTTCCTATTAACATCATCCATTCTACGAGCATAGATTGGGTCTAAAGCTAGCCCATCAATAAGGCCAGCCCTAATATTTTCAGGCTTATTTCCATCGGCTCCAATACTTAGTTGTTGGAACTTTTAATTTTTATCATTTTTAGTCCAAAAAATAAGGGGGTGATTGTTTTGAGGCATGATAATTGACAAATGACTACAACTAAATGCTTGAAAATTAAAGGAAAAATTAATTTGCAGTTCCTTGTCTTTCTCAATTTTAAAATAAGTCCTTGTAATTTATTTGTTTTAATCAAACCTTTACAATTTGATATATTACATAAGCTAATTTCTGACAATTAAATTAATAATGAACTAATAAAGTACTTAGGTGATGCACGGGTTTTATACTACAGTTTTTATAAATGGGTTCAAAAATAACTTGTAGCAAACACCTTCTCCATATCATTCTATACACAGTGGAGCTGTATAATTATAATCATTGATATTAAATATGCATATTAGAGTAAAGCAAATGGTAAAAATTAAATACATACTATGTAAATGGGTACGATAGGAAGTAGATTAACAAAAATTCATAATTATTTAAATCAAATTATCAAAGATTTCCCTACAAACAACATTAAAAGTTATACATCTAGAGTGACCATCCTTATTAAGAACCAATATTTTTAAACCCTCAATGCTTTGAACACAAAAAACAACAACATATAATTGTTCATGGCATGAAAATAGGATAAGCTGTGTGCAAACCAACATGACATAGGCTCTATTCCTAGCTCTTATAAATGGGCATTGCAAAGGCTAACATAATGGGAAATTGCCTCCCCATAGTAAATTGTAATAACCCAAAAATTTAAGTAAAAATTAATATGTAATAAGGTGTATTTGTTGAAAATTGTGCCCTAGGACCAATCATTGTACTATGCACATTGTTATTTAATGAATTTCTCTTTTGTTATCATATCAATTGCATGTTTAATATGATAATTGTATCCTTAGACAAACTATAGTGATTGTCCTAAATGTCCCTGGTCGGTCATCTATGAGGGATCATAGATGAAACAAGACTAGTATGACTTTGATTAATTATAGAGATACAAATCAAAGTTATAGGCACTTGAAAGAGTACAAGGTGCTAGACTGACCCGCTATAAAAAAGTTGCATGGTACAAGTCATAAGCTTATCTCATATATAACTATATCACTAAGCCCTTTGACCTGAGATCATCATGTATTCCTACATTATGACCACTGAACTTTGACCTACTCAAAAGTCATCTTTGAATGGGTGATCATAAAGGCTATAATTGAGTTTAGTGATATTCATGCAGAGGAATATGAGTGGTCAAGATGGAATTTGTCCCTCACATTAAGTGAGAGATATTACTGGAGCTCTCAATGAGTAAGACTGAAAAAATATATGGTCATATTACAATGGAAAGAGTTTTTCCATTGCTACTATCAGTCCGCTCAGAGATCAAGAAAGTAACGGTCAGGTAAAAGAGAATGATAATTCCATGTCTCATACTTGACCGAAATATCACGTGACAAAAGGGATGTGATAAGATTTAATGATAGGTTACATCAGATCATCGATCCTCATGTGAATTGGGTAGTTGCAATGTCTTGCTAGAGGTCACTTGTGACTTGTGGACTAACAACGTAATTAGCTTACTGCCAATTTTATATGGGCTTACAGGGTCACACACAAGAACAACCTAACTCGAGCTATAATGTCTAAGTTCATTAAATTTGGAATATGTCTAGATTCAATAAATGCAATATAGGGTGAATGAATTATATATATATATATATATATTTGAATATTTATTTGATAAATATTTATATATATTTATATAAATATAAAATTAAAAATATAATTTTTTTTATATATATTTTTTCAATATATATATATATATATTCATATGTGTGTGTGTGTGTATATATCAGATATATATATATATATGATATATAAAATTAATATATATATATATATATATATGTTTTCAAAATATATATGTGTATATATTCGTATATATATATATAATAATATGTATATGTGATATATATTATATTATATTATATTATATTATATTATATTATATTATATTATATTTATTATGTTATGTTATGTTATGTTAGTTTTAAATTTAATTTTATATGATAGATTAAATTTAATAACTAATATGATATGAGAGAATATCATGTCATTTTATAATTTAAATTTATAAGATAAATTTGAATTAGATATGATATCATAGATTAAATTTACGAGATAAATTTAATTAAATTTTTGTGGGCTTTTAAGTGAAAGACAAAAACTCTTTTTATATACTATATATAGATAGGGACGTCCTTTATGAAAGATGAGAGAATTAGAAAAGTTCTGACGGCAAAAACACTTTGAGAGCCACGAAACACCCCATAGAATGAAAAACTAACGTTTAAAGAAGAACGAATGCTAGTAGCGCTAGCACGCTGTTTGAGTTAGAGAACTGTTCGTGTGGATACTGGTAGAGGGAGCAGATCTACGTTGTCAGCTCCTGAGATCCAAACTCTTGAAGAGAACATGTGCTAAGTTCAAAGAATTAAAAGGTAACTCTTTTATCTACCTTGACTTAAACGAGTTCGTTTGGTCCATATCAGGATAGGGACTTTAAAATTTTAATCTTCTACCGTGCCTCCCTATCCAACAGTATTGGTAAATATATTAATTCTTGGGACAAATATGACAAGAAAGGAAGCTGGTGTAGTGGTGGTTGTGCAAGTATCCTCCTAATAGGTTCCAAGTTTGAATTTGATCGAGGCCAAAGGGAGAATTATTTTTCCTTTTTGCTCTGTGAAATTACCAAACTGCCTTTCTCTCAAATTTAATATATTCTCCTCCTCTTCTTCGATTTTCCAGAGACCAGCGAGAGATAGAGAGAGAAGTAGCTCTAATCCAGTCATTGTTTGATTCTTTTGCTGCACTTTCTCCTTTATCCTTTCTGATTACAACCTTCACCGGTGTGTTTGCCATAGCTCCGTCTAGCACTGATCTAGCAACCTGTGGCTTTTGTTTCCTTTCTTCTCCTTTGTTGTAGCTCAATCAAACTCTCTCTTTTGCATTGTTGGTGTGACTATATGGATGAGTGTAAGATGGCTTGCTCTCTTTTGCTTGCTTCATCAATCACCAATCTATTCATCTCTTCTCTATCTTAACAATAGCCTCTTTTCCCTCCTCTATACAAGCGCAACTTTCTCTTCCTTCCCCTGTTCGTGCGTGTTGGTTTATATGAGGTGAGAAGCTTTGATCTCTTCTCCTTTCCTTAGAGAATTTCTATGCGTGTGAGTAGGTGGATGGAGATGAAATTTTAATTTTTTTTCTCTTGGTTATGCCGCTGCCCATGTTGTGTAGGGAGGAGAAAAAAAATAAAAATTCAAAGTTGAGTTAGAAATGTATCTTAAAGTTTCATAATGGTATATATGGTCTAAATTTTTAAGTTGAAGTAATTTTATTTGGATTGATTGATTTTGAGGATTTGGTGGGATGAAGTTGGAAGAGAAGGACTTAGGCATGAAATTTGAGATTGATGCTTATAAGGTGTTCGATAAAATGCTTGTTTGAAGAGTTTTGCTTGATTTGGATTTTTCTAAAATTCTATTTATTGTGATGAGAGGAATGACAAATTCAATTTTTATTTAGGTGAGTTTTAACTTGAGCATTGCAAATAATTGGATTCTTGAGTAATAGTGTGGTTAGTTGAATTTTTAAAAATTTTATATTGTGTAATTTATAAATTCATAATCAGAGTGGTGTTTATCATTTGATCTTGAGAATACATTTAAGGTGTTTGAGAAATGGGTAAAAGAAGTATGATAAATTTAATTATGCATGTTTTGACATTTTGCACACAAGGTGTTCGACACACGGTATAAGAAAACCATATCTCATTTAAATAATAGTTATGATTGGAGTGATATGATCTAAATTGGTGGTAGGTGATGATGTTTGGGAAAACATTAAGATATGAATTTTGGTTTTTGGAATTTTGAATACTTCCAATTGGTTGGGATTGTGTTGGTAGTGGAATAAATAAAGTTTTTATAACTATAGGAAGCAAATTAAGGTTTCATTTATACATATTCTTATAGGGTGTGTGGAAGATGAGTCCTTTGATAAGAATTGAGGAAGGAAATTATTAGATATGAAATTTAGCAGGTAAATGAATAGCACCCCAATAATTTATTAATAAAAGTCTTTCATTGAAATTATTATATTTTTATGTATATTGTTCTTATTAACAACTATGATATATGTTAGTAATCTTGTTAATTAAATTATCTATTCTTTTTAGAGATTATAGAATAATGTTAAGGGATAGATAAATTATGATTTGTGTTAGTATTTTTATTAAAAAGATATACTTTTAAGGTTGATGAAGGCAATTTTTTTATTTATTGAATTCTTGAAATTTTTGGCTACTCAACAAATGCAAGAATGAACATTCTTTATGAAATTTTATTATGACAAGTATTGAATTGAAGCTTAAGATAATTCATGTGAGTTTGGTATTGAGAAAGAAAATTGTATTTTTAGAAATAATTATTTTCTCGCATGTTTGAAAAGTAATTTTAAGAGGACTTTAAGCAAACACTATCGCCAACGACAGTTCTGTTAGCCCTTGGCGCCTTGGATAATGACTAGCAAGTTTGAATTTCATGAGCATTGCGCTCATGTTTGTTATTTGTAGGTCTTGCACTTGCATTTGATTTTGTGGTTTTGAGCCGTGTTTGGTTAGTATTACCTACATGGACTGTGTGTTCATGTTTGTTTTATAACTCAGGCTGCATTTGGTTACTTACCCTTGTAGACTGTGTGACCACATTTGTTTTCATATCATAAGTCGCGTTTGGTTATTTTATTCTCGTGGACTGTGTGTTTACATTTCTTACTTGTTCTGCAAAGTCCTTAAATCATTAGCTTTTGATTGATTTGTGAATACACACTTCATTGATTTTATTTAATAAAGGATATTATTTTTATTTATTTACTAAATTTATTTTATTTTACAAGAGCAAAGCATTAAGACTGTTTTGTCATTGTAAATTTAGTGGTTTAGTATTTTTGAAGCTATAAGGACTTTTTTAATTTTCAAGTTCATGATTATATTATATTGATTATTTTTAGCTAATACATTTGAATTTTCAATGTTTGCATTTAGTAAGTTTTTTAGCTTTATTTAAATATGAATAAATTGTTCTCTTTTAGCATATGAAAATCAAGAAATTTTAATTTACTCACGTTTTATTATTATAATTGATATCTCTAGACTTTGTGAGTTATTATACTAAATTATTTTCCTTGTAATTATTTTACATAATTGTAAGTTTATTATTTTGCTCTTTTAAATTCTACTTTTGGGGATGCTATTCACTAGAAAATATTTTGGCCTCAGATTCATTAGCTAACGTTGGATCTCTCAATAATTAAGGCCTTGCAACTATGCTGAATGAATATTTATCATTGTAAACCCCTTCTCTTTTAATATAAATATTCAATTATGTGTTTTATTTTGAGATTTACATTTAGGTGCTCCACGTTCACTATAGCTAGGATCCTGATTTTTGTTTTATTATGTTGACTGTCTGTGCCTGGGGAACATAATTCCATTATGTTGAATGCATATTATAATTTTTTCTGAGATCCTATTTATAAGGAAGGTTCTGCCAAAATTTTTATAAAAATATTAAAACTTTCATTAAAACAAATATTATTAAAGATGTCATAATTTCAATACAAATCTAATTATGTTTTTAAAAAGGGAAAATTTTCTTGATTTGAGGCTTAAAGGATGTGTGATAAAATTCACATCCTATGTCGGTTACCCTCTATTTTTAGAGCATGACATAAATAGCAACCATGAATCAAATGGACACATGGCAATGCGTACAATACATACTTTAATCCTTATAGTTGATCCAAACATTTCTTTGACTTCAATAACATATTTTTCAACCTATGTAACTATAAGACGTGTACTAATACACAACCTCATAGACTTATCAATGTTCTGGTTCACTTTAAAATAATTAGGGCACCCACTTTAAGCCTTATTTCATAATTCAAGAGGCCTAACATTGTAATTTAGTTTAGAAAATTTGTAGAGTGGAAGTCATTAAGTGAATTTGGTTATTTGCCCTCATAAACTGTGTGTCCACATTCATTTTCGTGACTTCGGCTGCATTTAGTTACTTACCCTTATGGACTGTGTATCCATGTTTGATACTTGCTCTATTAAGTCCTCAAAATTCTAAATTTTTAATGAAGTTGTGTATTTGAAGTTTCAATAATTTTAGTTAGCAGGTGTACCACTTTGACTTACATAAGAATAATTTGTTTCCTTCAAGCACGATTGAATAAAGCAATTTTAGTTCACTTTAATTTTTATGGTTATGATTAAGATTTATAGGTTTATTAAATTTATTATCTTAAATTATCATCTTTTCAATTATTTTACTTTGACTTACATCCTATGTCGATCACGCCTAATTTTCAAGGTGTGACAGAAGTAGTGGCTCAAGATATCTTAAACAAATGTGGACACACAGTCCACGAGGGTAATATTAATCAAACGCAGCCTGAAACCATGAAATCAAATGCTAGCATGACCTAAAGTTTTAAACCCGCTTTCCTAAATTTAAATATGAAAAGAATATCATTTCAATACACTTTTCCTCTAACAACAATCAAAATACGTAATGACCTAAAGTTTTATGTAAATAATAATAATAAATAAATAAATAAAAATATAAAAAATAAATAATCAAATTAATTCAATTAAAATTTATATGAGGTATTCAAATATATTTTTATTATTTTTTGGGGAAGATATATTAGGAGAGATAAAGTGGCTTTGTGGAAGTTTTTTTAGTGTTTGACTTTTCTGGCTTTGGATTTGAATCCTCAAGATAAAATGAGGAGTCTCATTTTATTATTGTTATTATTATTATTATTATTTTAGATTTATAAAATTACCTTATTGCTCGAGATATAAACCATCAGAAAATTTTCCCTTCTTCTCTTCTTTTCCTATAGTGACCCAAAATTTTAATTTGAACAAAAAAATTTCATAATATTTAATAAGTTTTATAGCAACTAGAAAAGGATAGTTTATAGGAGATTATGCTAGAAACTTTCGCAAGGATCCAGAGTTCAAATTTTCTAAGCTAAAGTTTGGTTTTAAATTATAGGAAATTTTTTTGTCATTTCTTGTAATTTTCTTGTGCCTTTTATTGTAATTTTCTTGTCCTCTTTTTGTAATTTTTCCCATTTCTTCTTTTGCTCTAAATCAGCTCATTTACGCAAATAAAAATAGAGCATCTCGATCATTCTTTCTCACCGCCATTCTACGATTCTTTAGAGCCTCACATAGTCGGTTCCTCTCTCTAGCTCTTATCTACATCCTTACTTCGTTGTTGGCTGAGAATTTTTGTGTGGCTATTGCTTCATTTTCTATCATCATCATTACTGTCGGCCTCATCATTCTCGTGCTAGCACGGTGGAGCTAAGTTGTTGATTCTCCTTCCCTTTTATCATTACTGTTTGGTGTTATTGTGATATGCGTGATGCTGTATTTCTTGTCTTGCCATTGGTCTTTGCACTCACTGCTATTTTCTTCCTCCTCTCCATTTTTTTTGTTCGTTTGTCACGGTGAGGGAAGAGGTTGAGGTTTCTGTTGTGTTTCTTGGCCAAGGGTTGTTGGTGCTGAGTGGGAAACATAATTTTTTGCTTTCGTCTTCATCATCTGATCATCCATGCACAGAGGAAGCTTAATATTTTCTTCTTTTGCTGCATGAAATCTGATCAGTTTTCTTCTCTTGGGCTGTTTAGGTTGTAGTTTTTATCCCTCTTTTGTGTTGTCCGTGAGTCACACATGTGAGTGGTGTTGGTCAAGGTTATATGTTGATTCTCCTTTCTTTCGTGAGTGTGGATTCTAGTGTATTATGCAATTTACTCTTCTTTCTTCAGTGACCAAAAACATGCTCTGGTTCCCTACATTATTGTCTTAAGGTGGTAGAAACAATTGAGTAGTGTGGATTAGATACTATTTTAGTATATGTTGAGCTAGAACTTTGCAAAAAAAAAAAATTAGAAGATGGAAATTATTACTTTTACATGGGTGCTTACTTCATGATTTAATATGGTGCATGTCTTCTTGGTAATTGTAAATATATCTATTATTTCGTATTGATGATCTCTTTGACCAGTTGGTAGGAGTGCAGTGTTTCTCAAAGATTTACTTACATTCAGGTTGTCACCAGTTAAAAATTAAGAAAGAGGATATTCCAAAAACAACATTTAGAACTTGGTATGGCCACTATGAGTTTTTGATAATATCTTTTGGATTGACAAATGCACCGGCTACATTCATAGATTTGATGAATTGGGTATTTAAACCATTTCTGGACAAGTTTGTAATTGTTTTTATTGATAATATTTTGGTTTACTCAAAGAGTGTAGAAGAACATGAAGAACACTTATGACTAGTATTACAAACATTGAGAGATCACCAACTTTATGCAAAGTTTTCTAAATGTAAATTTTGGCTTGATCAAGTTACCTTCTTGGACCATGTTGTGTCTAAAGATGGTATACATGTAAATCCAAGTAAGGTTGAAGTAGTTCAGGATTGGCCATGACCTACTACGGTTACTAAGATTTAGAGTTTCTTAGGCCTGGCTAGTTATTATTGTTGTTTTGTTAAAGACTTTTCAAGAATTGCTGCACCATTAACTAGATTAACTCAGAAAAATGTGAAGTTTGTGTGAAGCGAAGAATGTGAAGAAAGCTTCCAAAAGTTGAAAGACTGTTTAACATCTACACCAATATTAAGCTTGCCATCTGGGACAGTAGATATGCAATCTATTGTGATGCTTTAAGGGTTGGTCTTAGTTGTGTTTTAATGCAAAATGGGAAACTAATTGCATATGCATCTAGGAAACTTAAGAAACATGAGCAAAATTCACTAGTGCAAAAATTATTTTTCACGACAGTCAAAAAGCCATTTTTGCGACACAAGAAGCGGTGTAGTGGAAACAAGTGTAGTAGAAAGAGGAGACTTTTCATGACAGTGAATCAGTGAACTGTCGTGAAAGGATTTGAGTTACAAAGACAGTTATGATAATAACTGTCGCGAAAAGCCCTCACTTCTAATGACAATTCTCCTATGAACTGTCGTTGCACTAAGTAGTTTAAAAAAGCAATTATGGTAGATAACTGTTGCCATAATTGCTTTTTTTTTTTAAATTATCTTCTATAGTACAATGTATACATAAATTAATGATTCAAAGGATTGAATACAATCAACTAAACAAACAATTCAATCCTTTAGTATTCATCTACTTTAAACATATACATAGGAAAAAACAAAGAAAAAAGGAAGTCAAGTTACACCTATTCTTTGCGAGCACAAGCTCTTTGAATCACCCTTGTATTTGTCCAGTGAGAATATCTGGATGGGAAACTTGATCCTCTGGAAGAACTATGACAAAAAAACACATAAGCTTATTATAAACAGATTTAAAAACATGCTAGAATAATGGGTATTTTAAAAAATTTTGCGGACATTTTTAAATTAGAGTAGGAATATACATACCTTCACTTAAGCGATACTTCCTTCTGGTAATCTAATCAACCTCATACTTGAATCATATACTATATCAGTGCCACAGCTGAATCAACAAGTTATTTTCATTTTTTTAAAACTTAAGATCTAAACTTAATTATAGTATCATATGGAATGACAATGTTTGGCCAATAAGCAGCCATTATTTCATATATACTTAATATTAATATTATATTATATTAGCACTTAGAAGCTATAGCCCTTTGACATTTGTTTTACCAAAGTCTACTGGTTTATTTCACATGTCAGTACTCTCCATACCATCCATACCTTACTATATTTTTTCAAGAATATTCCTCTCAATATACAGCTATAATTATCAATGTTGAAACATAAATTCAGCATATAATAGTAAATACACAGCCTTATATGTCAACCATTTTAGAATTAAAAACATTCCCACCACTCCATTGAAGCAGATGCAGAGATGAAGTTCATGATGGTATATATGTGAAATAATTTATGGAAATGAAAAAAAATCTAATCCCAATACCTCAATAATGACCTCAGGAATTTGGGTTCTATGCATCTTTGACAATTGGGAAAATTCTTATACATGTTTTTAGTGATAATTGTTCTATAATCTAGATATAGTTTGGAATGAACAATAATATTAATGGTTTTTTATGTGTGTGTATTACAAGTGAATTATACACGCATGGCCTGTTGAACTTACTTGCATAGTTGTCATTGTCATCATATCACTCCATTGCCATCTAGTCAACTTAAGAAACTTGAAACCTGATAAAATTGGTGCACCAAGTTTGGGGATTGATGCATTGCCAACCACTTAATCACTCCATTCCTATACATATAGACACAGAGACACACACAAACAAAAATAACTAAATGAAATTGGCAAGGTTATCCTAATATAAGTTATTAATACATATTTTGACCTACACGTGCAACAATTAAACTAGTGAAAACACGACTTTTAATAAGCTCAAATAATATAATCAACAATAAAAAAATCATATATGTAAATATCAGAACCATAGAGAATTTATACATGGTCCTATAATTCATCATATGAACAGCATAACTATAGGCTTCCAGGACTTTGTGTGCTTCTATGTTAGACAAAGTCAAGAAGTAGAACATTTTAAGAAAAGAGAGTTATGATACTAAGACTCAATTTCAGAGCTTTTCACTATCATTCATTATTTCTTTATTTTCTTGTAGCCTCCTTTATCTTATATTTTTGTTGAGTTCATCCAAATTAATGATAGCAGAAATGAATCAATTGATTAACCAACAATTCATCATACTCTGCTGGAGGACAAATTATTATCTATATGTCAGTATAAATCATATCGCATTATTCTAGTATCGCCAAAGAGGAATGACTGTGAGGGAAGGACAGAGGAGGAACATTTGGAAATTTAATAATAATAATATAATTAGCCTATAGAATCTCTTTTGAATCTGCCATATCATACATAATTTACAGTGGAGGTTGAAAAACACGATGGTTTAAAGGGAATAAACTTTACTAGGTTAAGCGATCCTCACCAAGCCACATATTTTCAGCCTTCATCGCATACATACATAATGGACATTGTTAGTCCTTACTTTTCATAGCAGAACTCATTGGCAAAGTTTTAGCAGCAAAACTATCAATAATATATGAGAACCAAACTAAAACAAATCAAAAGCGATGAACCAGTATATCTCACACCCCATCATTATGCAAATTTGACAAGAACCAAAGCAAAAGTACAGAGTTAAAGAATCGAATCAGCACCCAAGTTCAAAAACGCAAAAAAAAAAAAAAGCAGAAGAGGACAAGTGCCAAATTTGACAAAAAATCCGTAGTACAAGGAAAGCAAATTCACAAAAAATAGAAACGAAATTGTGAGAAGAAATAAACGAAATCAAGTACAAATTAATAGAAAATCCAGCAACTTGAATACTAATAGGAGAAATCTACCTTTTATCCATGCTTTTTTTTTTTAACCAGAAACCTTTTCTCCATGCTTCAGTTTCGTATTTTACATGCAAATACATTAATGTGAAGCATGAAGAAGAGAAGACGAAGGCAAACAAAAAATGAAACAAAGCACGATCTTTAGCCCCTATAATGGCAATCAGAAACAAGAGGACGATGCTATAGTTGCGTAGCTGGAGGAGCAGCGATGGAGCATGATCTTCAACACTGATGCGAGCTTGGGAAGAGGCAACGAGCGACAGCACACAAGCTTGCAACAATTGATATTTTCCAACTCAATCAAATGAAACCCTAAACTTTGAAGGGAACAAGGAAGTTTGGCTTGGGAGAAAAATGGCCAGCGTCGAGAGAGGAATTGTTGTGATACGAGGAGGAAGAACAGCCGGATTTTATAGAGTTTTAAGAAAACAAAACTAACAAGCGACTCTCTATGGAGATGAAATGATTCTAATAAGTAGTATCACGACAGGCCTAATTGGAACCTGTCGTTATCTAAAAAGAATTATCAAGACAGGTGCCAATTTATAAATATTATGGGCATTATATCGACAAGTTTTCAAAGACCTGTCGTAATAATTAATTATAAAAAATAGAAAATAGAAAATTGTTTTATAATATCAATCCATTAGAAAAATTATATAAATTATTTATTATTTAATATAAATGTTAATACATGTAATATAAAATCTTGATTTGAATAAATATTTAAATGTTTTGGATATAAAATAAGAAACAATATGAAAATTAAAAAAGAATTCTAAATTTATTAATGTTAATTGCAAAATAATATTTTGTCAAAAATAATAAATACAAAATATATTATTGCGACAGTTATAAATTATAACTGTGGTGATAATGACTCTCTTCTTTCACATATTTATATATTTTCCATTAAATCTATTATCACTACAATAATTTTTATAACTGTTGCGAAAACAGTGTCATTGAAATTGTATTTTGTACTAGTGATTATCCAACTCATGATTTAGAAATGGCATCAGTTGTTTTTGCTCTAAAAATCTAGCGACATTATTTGTATGGAGAGACATGTAAAATTTTTACTAATCATAAGAGTCTTAAATATATCTTCGAGCAGAAAGATCTTAATCTTTGGCAAAGGAGATGGATGGAATTACTTAAAAATTATGATTTCACAATTCCATATCATCCTGGTAAAGCAAATGTTGTAACTGATGCCTTAAGCAGAAAATTTATAGGTAGTTTGGCACATATAACTATTGTAAGGAGACCGTTGGTGCAAGAAATTCATAAGCTTGAACAAGATGGAGTGGACTTTGAAATTGCTGAAAGGGAAGTATTTATGGCTCACATGCAAGCCCATTCTTCTTTAATTGTTCAAATTAAAGCTACTTAGGATTCAGATCTAAAACTTGGTAAATTAATGGAACTAGTTGAGAAAGGAGAGAACACTGAGTTCACTATTGACTAAGATGGAGTTTTAAGGCTTGATAATAGGATTTGTGTTCCACAAGTTGAAGAGTTGAGAAGATGTATTTTAGAAGAAGCTCACCATTTTGCATATACAATCCACCCAAGGTCAACCAAAATGTATCAAGATTTAAGGCAACTGTACTGGTGGGATGGAATGAAAGGTGATGTAGCAGACTTTGTTTTACAACGTCTTGTATGTCAACGAGTTAAGGCAGAACACTAGAAGCCAACAGGGCCACTCCAACGACTAGAAATTCCAGAGTGAAAATGGGAAAACATCACAATGGACTTTATTATAGGTTTACCTCAAACTACTAAGAAGTATGATTCTATTTGGGTGATTGTCGATAGATTGACCAAATTAGCGCATTTCATTCCAGTCAAGATGACATATCCTGCTAGTGATTATGCTTAAATTTACGTTAATCAAATTGTACGTTTACATGGAGTTTCAATATCTATAATTTCTAATAGAGGACTATAATTCACATCGGTTTTGGAGGCTATTTCAAGAATCTTTAGGAACTTAGCGCTACATTTCATCTGCAAATAGATCATTAGTCTGAAAGGACAATTTAAATTCTTGAAGACATGTTGAGATCTTGTGTTTTAGACTTTGGTGGAAGTTGGGACGAGCATTTAGCATTAAGGGAGTTTGCATATAACTATACTTATCAAGCAAGTATATAAATGGCATTGTCTGAGGCCTTATATGGTAGGCAATGTAGATCTCCAATTGGCTAGTTTGAAGTTAGAGATACTAAAATTATAGGACCAGATTTTGTGCAAGATGCTAAAGAGAAGGTGTAGGTTATCAAATAAAGATTATTAACATCTCAAAGCAGACAAAAGTCTTATACAGATCATCGCCATAGAGATTTAGAATTTATGGTAGGAGACAAAGTTTTCTTGAAAATATCACCTATGAAAGGTATTATGAGGTTTGGAAAGAAAGGCAAACTTAGCTCGAGGTATATTGATCAGTTTGAAATACTAGAAACAGTGGGTGCTATTGCTTATCTTCTTGCTTTGCCTCCAAAGTTAGATGGCATTCATCTTGTGATTCATGTGTCAATGTTGTGGAAGTATTTGTATGATCCTTCTCATGTTGTTGAAACTTAAGAGATCCAAGTAAATAAAGACTTATCCTATAAAGAAGTTCTAGTAGCTATTCTTAATAGGCGGATAAAGAAATTAAGATCGAAGGAAATAGTCTCAATAAAAGTACTATGGCATAATTACTTTATTGAAGAAGCTACTTCAGAAGTAGAGAGTGAAATGCGACAGAAGTATCTGTATTTATTCCAAAACTAAGGTAAGTATTCTTTCAAATTTGGAAGACTAAATTTCTTAAGGGGGAGAATGTAATAACCCTAAATATTAATCTGAACAAAAAATTTTCCTAATATTTTAATAAGTTTTATAGCAATTAGAAAGGGATAATTTATAGGAGCTTATGCTTGAAACTTTCGTAGGGATCCAAAGTCTAAATTTTCTAAGCTAAAGTTTGGTTTTAAATTATAGGAAATTTTTTTATCCTATCTTGTAATTTTCTTGTGCCTTTTGTTATAATTCTCTTGTGCTCTTTTTGTAATTTTTCCCATTTCTTCTTTTGCTCTAAATCAGCTCATTAACGCGAATAAAAATAGAGCATCTCGATCATTCTTTCTTACTGCCATTCTACACTTCTTTAGAGCCTCACATAGTCAGTTCCTCTCTCTAACTCTTGTCTACATCCTTACTTCATTGCCGGCTGAGAATTTTCGTGTGGTTGTTGCTTCATGTACCATCATCATCATCATCACTGTCAGCCTCATCGTTCTCATCCCAGCTTAGTGGAGCTAAGTTGCTAATTCTCCTTCCCTCTTATCATTGTTGTTCAGTGTTATTGTGAGGTGTGTGATACTCTATTTCTTGTCTTTCTATTGGTCTATGCACTTACTGCCATTTTCTTCCTCCTCTCCATTTTTTATTTGTTTGTTTGTCACAGTGAGGGAAGAGGTTAAGGTTTTTGTTGTGTTTCTCGGCCAAGGGTTGTTGGTGCTGAGTAGGAAACATAATTTGTTGCTTTTATCTTCATCATTTGATCATCCATGCATGGAGGAAGCTTAATATTTTCTTCTTCTTTTGCTGCATGAAATCTGATCGATTTTCTTCTCTTGGGCTGTTTGGGTTGTAGTTTTTTTACCTCTTTCGTGCTGTCCGTGAGTCGCATATGTGAGTGGTAGATATTACTACGTGTTAGTTAAGGTTATATGTTGATTCTCCTTTCTTCCATGATTATGGATTCTAGTGTATCATGCGATTTACTCTTCTTTCTTCAGTGGCCAAAAACGTGCTCTACTTCCCTACATTATTGTCTTAAGGTGGTAGAAATAATTAGGTGGTGTGGATTAGATACTATTTTAGTATATGTTGAGCTAAAAATTAGCCAAAAAAAATTAGAAGATGAAAATTATTACCTTTACTTGGGTGCTTAGTAAGCATGATTTAGTATGGTGTATGTCCTCTTGGTAATTGTAAATATATTTGAAAGATTTATGGGTGGAAATAAGATTGTTAAAGTTTATAATAAAGCCTAGAGAAATTATAAATATTCATAATGACAAGAAGATTGTTGGGTTATGTGTTAGATTAATTTTGGGGCAGCATTAGAATGAGCAAGGAGTTGTGGCAGTTGAATTGTAAGATTTTGAAAAATTAAGTGAGTAGGTAGTGTTTTGACATAAAAATTTAGAAATTTTTTTCAAAGGCATTCCTTTATTTTAAATTTTTATTATTAATTCTTTTATAAATTGTCTAAAATCATTTCAACTCAATTTCTATAATAATTATATGTTGATTTTATGAATAATTTACATTATTGCAACCTAATTAATTAATTTTATGTTACTATAAAAATGAATTTGGGCAATGACAATTAATGGTTGAATGGTAGTTGATAAGAAAAAAAATTGAAAATGATTTCTCGCTCCATACATGCTTGATTTTATTGAGGAGGACTGAGTTTGGAACACTGGATACTAACGGCAGTTCCGTTAGCCCTTGATGCCCTATGGTACACCTAGTTAGTAGGGTGCTTATCAGAGGCAATAGCTCTGTGCGACAGCCAACGCACGTGGAACGGAGGGATGGTTATTCGTGAGTATCGTACTCATGCTCATATTCGTAGGCTTCAAGCCTGTGCTTGATTCAAGGCTTCTACCATACTTGTTTTGTGGCTTTAAGCCACACTTGAGTAGTTATTTACCCTCATGGACTGTGTGTCCATGCTTGTTATTCATTCTGATAAAGCCCTCCTAAATTTTCAAATTTAAACTTATCATTTTCTGAAAATTTATCAAACTGTGTCTATTGTAAGTTTGTATATTTCATGAGCAGTAAAATTTTTAATACACACATATGTGATTCTATCTGCCTTGTCTAAATTCATAATCACACTATTATGAAAAATCATCATTTATTTTCAATTTTGAATAATTTTTTATTTTATTAAGTTATTTGAAGTTAAATTTGTTATTTATTATCTTTATATATTTCCTTTATTAAAATTTGGATTGGGATGCTATTCACAAGTAAATTTTTTAGTTTCAGATATTGTAGCTGATCCTGCACCTCTAACTGATCATTGAGGGCCCTTCTTGCTTTTTGGATAAAGGAAGTACATGGTGATTACTCATTTTGGTGAAATCTTATATTGTATTTTATAAATTATAAGTTAGTGATCCACATACATCATAGTTGGATCCTAGTTTTATTTTGTTATTGTGAAAATTGCTAGAATAGAGCTAGTCTCCTTACTAGTCTGATTGGCAGGTTCTATAATTGTTGTGGAAATTTTAGGAGGTCCAAATTATAGGAAAGACTCTACCGAGATTTCTACAAAAACTTTAAGAACTTTACTATTATATAACTTGCACATATATCGCTAATTTAGCTTAATTCTTAGATAATCAAGGCTTATGGAATGTGAGTCTATATCATATTCCATGATAATCTTATCTTTAGTATTGGGGTGTGACATTTCCGATACACATTCTGTATAAAGAAGGGAGCTAAAAAATTTTGTTCCAGAAGCTTTAGTCCCTCAGCCCTAAAATCTCAGTCCTTTGCCTTCACTTGTTTGAGGCCATCAACACCTGTTCAAGCTCCTTCCTTCTCCAATTGAAATGCCAGCATTGACTGTGGTCCTTTGGTTCGTGTGTGTGTGTGTGTCCAGATCTTCTTCTCTATTCATTTGCGCTATTGTGCGTCACTGTGGTGTTCGTGTTTTGTGAGTGTATTCAAACTTCTTTCCCCTTTATTATAGCTGTGTGTCGTCGACGAGTGCAGGGGTTGTTGATGGCTTGGGTGATGAATTCTGTTTTCCCCTATTTTGTTTGTTCTACCATCCCCTTCTTCTTCCTTTCTCTATCATTGCTAATTAATGTGAGAAACAATAAACTTTCCTTCTTGTGGATTCTGTACATATGGGTCTTTGATTTGATAATTGAAGATGAAAAATTTACCCCTTTGCTGCTGTACGTGTTTCACTGGGAAGGAGAAACTGTGATTCAAACAAGCTGAAATTAACATTAAAAAAAGTTTGCTTTTGATAAGTATTTTATTTATTCATGGATTAGCTATTACGAGAGGGAATTAGATGTGAGTTTGATTTTTTTTTTAAGCTTAATTGATTTGGGGGGAGGAGTTGAGCTTGAGAAGCCACATTTTTTTTCTTTCTTCTATACTAATTGTTGATTGTGGAAAGAAAAGGACATTTGAGGATTTATCTCAGTTGATAGAATAGGATTTCTTTTTTTGTTTTTGTTTGGGATAACATTTCTTGAGATTCCATTAAATTAGATAAAGCATGGCAGATTTAAATGTTATTTAGATGAGTTAAGTTTGAGCATTGCAAAGAATCTAATTTTGAAATGATTGTGTGGTTAGTTGAATTCTTGGAAGTGTTATGTTGAGTAATTTACAACTATGGTGTTATTTTATCTTTTGATTTTGAGGATATTGAAGATATTTGATAAAAATAAGTGATAGAAGTATGATGAATTTAATTATAGTTGTTTAAAAAAATAAAAAAAATATTTGTTTGCCAAGTGGTATTTGATTAAAAAGTTTTTTTGAATGGTTTGGAAATTATGTAAATAAGGTGTTTGACATAAGATATAAGAAAACCATATCTCGTTAAATAGTAGTTATAATTAAGTGATATGAAGTAAATTGGTGGTAAGTAATGATGTTTGAAAAATTATTAAGATATGAATTTTGGTTTTGGAATTTTGAATACTTGCAAGTGGCAGTAGGACAAAGTTTATATAACTACAGAGAGTAAATTGAAGTTTCATTTATACATGTTCTTATAGAGTGTTTGGAAGATGAGGACTGAAAAAAATTGAGGGGGAAAATTGTTGGATTTTGGAAAGTAGTAGGTAAGTGAACAACATCCCATTCAATTTATTATTAATAGTCTTTTACTGAAATATTTTACTTTTATGAATTATTTTAGTTTTGAAAATTATGGAATAATGATGAAGAATAATTAAATTATGATATGTGCATTTATTTTTTTCGCAAGAAATATGCTTCCAAAATTGACGAAGGCATCCTTGCTTATCAAACTCATGAATTTCTTGGTTACTCAATTATTGCAAGCTTGTACATTAGCTATGAAATATTATTTTGGTAAGTTTTGAGATTGAAACAATTCATGCGAGTTTGGCATTGAGAATGAAGATTTTATTTCAAAAGTAATTATTTTGCTCACATGTTTGAAATGTGATTTGTAAGAGGACACTAAACAGAATATTGTTGCTAACAGCAGTTTCATTAGCTCTTGGCGCGCCATGATTAATTACTAGTTAGTTTGATTTTCATGAGCTTTGTTCTCACATTTGGTATTCATGGTTCTCATACTCATGTTCGTTTTTATGGCTTCCAGCTATGTTTGGTTAGTATTACCCTTATGGACTGTGTGTTCACATTTGTTTCGTGGCTTCAGCTATGTTTGGTTACTTACTCTTGTGGATTGTATTTCTACGTTTGTCTTTGTGGCATAAGCCGCATTTGGTTATTTATCCTCATAGACTGTGTGTCCACGTTTGTTATTTGTTCTATTAAGTTCTCAAAATTTTGAATTTTTATTTAACATTTAGTATTTGAAATTTCAATGTTTTCAATTAGTAAATTTATTATTTTGATTTACATGTAAATAATTTATTTTCTTCAAGCATGATAGAATAAAGCAATTTTTGGTTCACTCTCATTTTATGGTTATGATTAAAATTTATAGATTTATTAATTTTATTATATTGAATTATCGTCTCTTCAATTATTTTACTTAATTGTTTAAGTTTATTATTTTTACTCTTTCAAATTCTATTTTTGGAGATGCTATTCAGTGAAAAATATTTTGGTCTTAAATTCATTAGCTGATGTTAGACCTCCTTCCTATTATTGAGGGGCTTACAACTATACTGGTGAATATTTATCTTTGGAAATGCCTTTTCTCTTGATGTAAATATTCAATTATGTGTTTTATTTTGAAATTATGTTAGTGCTCCACGTTAACTATAGAAAGAATCCCAATCTTATTTTACTATGTTGACTATTTGTTGTTAGGAAGTGTAGCTTTGAACTGTCAAATACATGTAATATTTTTTATTGTAGAGATTTCGGGAGACTCTATTTATTGGGGAGGTTTTGTCAAAATTCTTACAAAAAAAATATTGAAGCTTTTGTTATAATGAATATTATTAAGGATGCTAGAATTTTAATATACATCTAATTAGGTTTTAGAAATGGAAACATTTCTCGATTCGAGGCTTAAGGGATGTATGATATAGTTTACATACCATGCCAGTCACTTTCATTTTTCAGGACATGACAAAATGTTTAAGACATAATTACCAAACTAAACTTCTATCAAGCTAAGTCTTCTCTCCAAACACCCTATTCAATAAAAGGAAATTTAATAAGCTTTCTTCAAGTCAATGAATCTCCTTCCACCATTGGTATGACCATAATTAATCTTAATAATATAAATTTCCACAAATGCCACCATTTATATCACAGAACTTCTCCATATTGCTTTAGCCATAGCTAAATTCACTACTACAAAAAAAAATGACGATTATTTTAGCCCATAAATGACAATTAATATGCATCATTTATGTAGCTGACATTTAAAGTCTCCCCAATAAATGACGATTATAAAATCATCATTTAAAATAAAATTTTTATAAAAGGCCAAGCCATATGAGACAATAAATGATGGGTAAATTATTTAGCCGTCATATATTATCATATAAATGACAGTTATTTATATAGCTTTTACCATACTTTAAATGACGGGTAAAGCACTTACCCGTCATATATTGTCATACAAATTATGATTATTTATATAACTATCATTTATTATATAGTTTTTTTAATATGAGAGTTGTTTTTATACCAACTCTCCTATAAAAAGAAATCAAAATAGCAGTAGACAGCATTCCAAATTTGAATATCAATAAAATTTATTGTATTCAATTTCAAAATTAATCAATAAACATCTCTTAACTAATCTATATCAAGTAAACAAATGTAATTGTATAAAGTAAGCTATTTTTAAAAATAAACTACCTATTAAAAATATAAACATCCTAGCTACTTCTTATTGATCTTCTTTGTATGAGATCCATACTTGAAAAATGTATTGACACCATTCTTAAATTACCTCATTTATTTCTGCATCCCCGAATTCTTCAACATAAGAATCGTCATAATACTATAATATATAAATGATCCACTATAAATTAATTTTAATACATTAAAACTTTTTGTAATAATATTTTTGACATATCATCTCAGGAATTATGCTTTCGTTATGGATAATGATGTCCTTCATGAACCTCATGATGTAAAGGCCACAATCCAAACTATTTTTCTTTTGTCTTGGGCACTAAAAATTAAAGAATCAATGAATATGTATTAATGCATTACATTTCAATTTAATAAATGATTCCAATTATCTTAATTATATTCCAAGTGCAGGCCGTATCAAAATTTGTAAAAGACCTTGGAATTAATTGTTGTGTTAGTGCGGTATAACACAATTGTCCTAATAAAATAGTAAAAAATATGTTAGTATGGAATTTAAATAAAAAAATAAAAATGTGAAATACTTTATGCACTTACGTATTAATCAACTCTAATAAAATTTGTCTCTTCCCTAGTTGTCCTCTAACAAAATTGAGATAATATATTTTTGGAGTGTTGCCGAATGGTTCGACGGCGATCAACATCCAATGGTCCCTAATAGTATTAACAAGCATTGCAAAATTGTAATTAATTGATTAAATTAAAGATAAAAAATTCTTAAGATAAGTGGGACGTACATTACACTTGACAATATGGTATTATGAATAATGTTCCCTTTCGAGCTTTGGCTTTGAAAATTTTGCTTAATGCCTTTGCTTGTTCTAAAATTTTGTTGTTTTTAATTAAGGCATGTGCACCCACTTCATGAGGACTAATGAAGACGAACCTTGTTTGTAGATTGAAAGGGACAACAAATTTTTCATACAAGCACCTATTATAAATACGACAAATGGATTAGTTTATATTTAAAATATTAACTATTCATACATGGAAAAAAATTACCATATGTAGAAGCTGAGAACAGTGACATTGGTCATATCATGTTGAAGCACTTCAATAACATCAAATGAAAGCATATCATATCAATCTTTGCCATATATACCAGCCTTAAATAGGATTTGCAGGATTGGAGGATTAGACCTATGAATCGTTGCATATGCCTGGAGTAAATTTCTATGTTGGCTTGGCAATTGAGGCTTTTGTTCAGGAACAACTTTATGGAAAACTGCCTTTTTAGAAGAGAGCCTAGATCAGGGTATCATCTTTTTTTAGATTATGCATCTTTACTAGTTTTTTTGGACTTGGCATCCTAACTTGACTGAATTGCTATCTAATAAAACTACCCATAGCCTCTCCAACAATCCCTATGTCCTTAGTAGGAATAGGTAGCAGATAGTTCAAATCCTTTGACACATCAATAACAACTTGTATATAGGACGCAGGAAGTGGCATATTATGTAGCATGTCTCTTAGCAAATTAAACACCCAACTGATAGCAACCACATGATGATTCAGGCTATTTGCCAACAACTTACATATGCTCTCACCTTATATTAATAAGTAAGATACTATATTAAAGTTATGAAAAATAGAAATAGTAAAACATAAGTAAAATAAATTAATAATATTTTATGTAATAACCCAAAAATAAAATTTAATAAAATAAATTTATATTAAATTATTTTGATTTCATTTTTATTAAGTTTTGGTTCAGATATTACAAGAAGGGACACTGGAATATGTGCCAATAAGTTATTTGCCATGCCCGAGTTCGAATCTCCTGGTCAATTTTTTGTATTTTGCTTTGGGCTTTTGGTTAAAATTACTATAATGCCTCTTTAATATAACAATAATATAATAGCACATCAGATCTTTTTGGAAGGCTCTTCGGCATTTTCTCGACTTCTCCAGAACAGAGGGAGTGAGCTTTGTTCTTCACTATTTGCTCTCCCCCTACCTTTCTTTTCATTCGGTTGCCAGCAACTGTGAGCGCCAGAGTCTTCCTCTTCATCTTCTTTTGCAATTGACGCCGACTGCCTTCTTCTTTTCCTGAGCTAGCTAGCTCGTTTCTAGACTGGGAGAGAGTAAGAGAAGTCTGTCACCTATAAATTTCAAGCCTTTGATCTGTAAACCATCTGTCGCCTTCTTCCTCCTCTTTGTAGCTCACTGTCGTTGTGGGTAGATCTTGGAGCCCCATCCGTCACCTAAATCGTGAGTTCCTCTTCCTTTTGTGCCATTGATTTCCTCTCTTCTTTCCTTAGTTCACTATTCTTCTCCCTCCTCTGTTGCTAGCATGCTTTAGGTGCTTCAATATTTTACTATGGGAGTTAATTTATTGTTGAAAGAGGTTTCGGATTGAGGCCATTGCTCTTCCCCTCCTTCTCAATTTTCTGCCTATTCAATTTTTTTAATCTTATTTGCTCTATTATGGCTGACCTTCTATAGGAAATTTTAAATTTTCCTCTTCCTTGTCTGATTCGTGCATGCTTGAATGGTAGAAATTGTGATTTTTTGATATGCTGTTGCTGTGTGTTCGAATAGGAAGGAAGTGGTTGAACAAGTTGAAATTTTCAGTCTAATGAGAAAAAATGAGGATATAGTGTGGACTTGCATTTTATTTGAGTTTAAATTGATTCTTGATGGGATATGAGTTTGAAAAGTGTGAGAAATCTAAATGTCATGCTGCAAATTTTTGAGCAAATAATTAATGGATAAGAGACTCCATTGTTTGAATTAGAAATTGATGTACATTAAGTGTTTGTTAAAAGGTTTGAAAGAAGATTATATCTCCTTATTAATATATAATTGTTGGATAAGAGATTTGATTGTTAAAAAGCCTTGTTAGATGGTTTGGAAATTATGACATGGGATGTTTGATGTAAGGGCTAAAAGAAAGTTATGTCTCATTAAAATAGTTAGTTATAGCTAGTGTGATATGAGATAAATTGGGGATGAATGACAATGTTTGGAAAACCTTAAGATGCAAATTCTAGTGCTTTGAGAGTTTTGAATGGCTATAGTGATTGGGGTTGCGTTAGTTGTCAAAAGGAGTTTATATAATTATAGGAAGTTAATTGAAATTTCATGTGTACATATTCCTATAGGGTGTGTAGAAGAGGAGCTTGATAAGTGATTGAAAGGAGAAATCCTTGAGTTTTGGCAATTTCACATGTAAGTGATAACATTTCAATCAATTTTTATATTAGTAAATTTTCTTGAAGTCATGATATGAACTTAAAAGATTGATGATAATGTTTTTACATATCCTAACACTCCTTTATTCGATAGAGACAATTATGGAAATTGGTGAAAGAGTTTGACATGTTAGTTTTGAATTTTCATATTAAAAGAAAACTGATGATTTTAATTGATTCATGTGAGTTTGATACTGATAAGAGGAATTTATATTACGAAAAGTGATTTTTTACATGATTGAAAATGGTTTTCGAAGGGGATTTTATGCAGAACATTGGTTGCTAACGGCAGTTCTGTTAGCCCTTGGCGTGCCATGGTAAATGACTAGCTAGTGTGATTTTCGTGAGCTCTATTCTCATGTTTGTTATTCGTGGGTCTCATACTTGCATTTGTTCTCATGGCTTCGAGTCGCATTTGGTTAGCATTACCCTCGTGGACTGTGTATCTACATTTGTTTTGTAACTCAGGTTACGTTTGGTTACTTACCCTCGTGGACAGTGTGTCCACGTTTGTCTTCGTGGAATAAGCCGCGTTTGATTATTTACCCTTGTAGACTGTGTGTCCACGTTTGTGAATTGTTCTTATAAATCCCCAAAAATATAAATTTTCAATTAATTGATGATTTTATATTTAATGGTTTTCAATTAGTAAATATTGTTATTCTTATTTATTTATTTAATGATTTTGACTTGTCAAGATTCAATGTTAAAGTTTCCTTGTCATTATAAATTTAAAGTTTACTAATGTTGAAGTTATGTAGAATTTTTATTTCAAGTTTATAAAATTTGTTTACATTAAATTGTTTGTCTTTAATTTATGTAATTGTTGGAGTTATTCATTTTGATTTTGGAAAAATGTTATGGTTGGGATGTTATTCACTAGAAAGTTATTTTTGGTCTCAGATTCATTAGACGCTGCTGAATCTCTTGCTGACTTCTAAGGATCTTATAGCTGGGCCAGGTGGAGATTTGATTGAAATTATTTCCTTTTGATGTAATTATAGAATTGATGTATTTTATTTTAAAAACATGGCTAGGTGCTCCATATAGACTATAATTAGGGTTCTATTGTCGTTATATCTTTGTTTGTCAGATAAAACGAGCGGAGGTCCTAGTTATTGTGGTGTTTTGTCTAAAAGTTGTATTGTATAATTTTTAAGAGGTCTTAAATAGAGGGAAGGTGTTGCCGAAAATTTTGTAGAAAAAAAATTTACGAAACCTTTTGTTTGAATTAATTGCATGGAAAATGGTTTAATCTTTGATAAATTAGGTATATGGTCTCAAAGTTAAATTCCTAAATTCTAGGCTTTAGGGATATGTGTCTATACACATGTCCCGTGCCAACCAAACTCAATTTTTGTGGTGTGATATTTTACCTCGGAGTTTTTAACAGGCTGCATTACACTGTAACTATCTTTCCCGCTAGGACTAATATGAAACTTTGCTTCTTGCCTCTCCTTGTCCTTTAGCAAAGCTTCAATCATGTCCTGTTGCTTATATAGCTCCTCTTTCAGGGTGGCAATCTCAACCCTTGCATCCACATCCTTTGTTGATCTTGCCTTCTTCTATGACCTAAATATTTGCTTTTTCAAAACACTAAAGCCATATCCCCTAACTCAACCAGGGTGTCCGGGATTACCCAATGCCTTGCCCAAGACATGATCATCAGGTGTGTCATTTTTCTCGATCTCAGCCTGTGTAATATGTAGTAAGAACGTTAAATTAGTTAATTGAGTATACAAAAATATTAAGTTAAGTTAATGTATTTACACACTTGTAGGCAAGCTCCTGAACACATTCAATAATAACGTTTCCTTCTTTATTGGTTCGGCTTTCTATGAAGAGTCAGTGACATAAAATTGAGCTTGCCCCTAAACCCTCTCGCCCAATCTACAAATTTAAATAAATTTGAATATCAGTATAGTATATATATCTATGAAATGAACTAAAATTATATAGTATAAATATTAACATGCCAGTTGTTGCTTAAGTCCTGCATATCTTATGTGCCCCTTCTTGTAAGGGTATATATCTTTCTCATGCAGCTCTTTCTTTTTATGGCTCAACTCCTAGGCAAAACACATAGAATCATATCAATAAAATTAAATATATTGACAATAATTAAAAATTAATTCATCTCATTGTTTTTACTTGAAATTATCCCTTGAGACATTAAGCAACAAATTCATCCTACTGTTCTTGTAAAACTAATGCCCTTACCAAGTTGGGGACCTTAGCATTAATGTTTCCTTCTAATTTTTTAATGTATTTTGCTCCCACAAAATACTGAAATGTTTGTATTGCCTTTTCATCTTGTTAGATGACAAATTTCATCTGACTAGCATCAATTGTAAATGTTGACTATAAACCAAGACAATTAATTAGATTTTTGGTCATGTAATTTCAATTAACTACAATTAACTACAATGATGTGAGTAAAGTATTTTACCTCTACTAGCTCCTAAATATAATTTTTTGTAGCTGGACTAACATCGTTCTAGTAGCTAATTGTAATAAGCACATTTGCTTTTGCCACAACCCCTATGTAATTGATGAATTTATTTATGTTGGTCTTGATAGGTTGACCTTTGAAATTCTATTCAAATTCATATTTCTGTCCAGCAGCTCTTCTTCTATTCACCTTAGCCATCAATGTCAATTCTCTTGTTATTTGATTTGCTTCTTGCTGAATTTACTGGTCATTCATGTCAACACTAGGATCAGCACTGCTAGGTCTACTGAGCCCAGCACTCTTTTGAGAAGCCATTTACCTACAAAATTAGAAAAATAAAATAAATAATAAATAACAATATAAAAAAATAAAGCACATAATAAGTAATTTACAAGTTTAAGGTAAATCACACATTATAAAACAAATATAGCAATAATAAATAACAATAAAAAATTAAATCACATAAAACAAGTAACCTACAACTTTAAATTGTTTATTTTCTTTTTCTTGTACGTTCTTTATCTTTGCTCTCCTTCTTTGCTTGAATGCTTTTATCTCTTTTCTTTGAAATCCAAATACCTTCATTGTATTCATTTCTCATATAAAAGGCTTCATCCTCAATGAAGTAACTTTCAAATGTTGTCCCCATAAATGGATCATCTTCAACTGTAGAATCATTCATATCTTCATTTATTTTACTGCTCAATAAAATGATAGACCAATTTACTTTAGCCGAATTAGGAACAAAGAACACTTGTTGAGCTTGTAAAGCTAAAATAAAAGACTCATCTTTATAACCTTCTCTATTAAGATCCACCATTAAGAACCCCAAGTCATCAACTTTAAGACCATTGTTATGATCAACCCACTTATAACCAAAAATTGAAACTTAAAATTTGATGTAATCTAACTCCCAAATATGCTCAACTGCCCAAAGTATGACATTTTCGCATAAAAGGGATTTTTGTCTTTAGTACTAGATATATGCATTGCTTGGGCTATAAGAGTTACACCATTATTTTGCATTGTGCTCCGATTATCTTGCTCTTTAGTATAAAATGTGTACCCATTAATAAGATAGCTAGTAAAGGAAAGAACTTATTTATTTGAACCTCTTGCCAACTATTTTAATTTTTTAGAAATTGAATCAGGATTGGTAGTCAACTTCTCAAGAATGTGTTATTTCAATCAAACTGTAAAACTCTTATTATGCTTGTTTGCATACTGAATCTCTGATCTATTAGGGTTATCCTACTTAAGCTCGGCCATGTGCATCTTTACATACTCCTCAACCTTTACAGAGTTGTGTAGTACATATAAATGTGCTTGTTTCTATTGTAAGTTGGAGATTGTAACTACTTTATTACCCATAATTCCTTCTCCATCAGTTCTACCATCATGTCAAGAAGTTAGAAGATCAATATGGTTGACATTTAATAAGTACACAGTACAAAATTCAACTGTCTCCTCACAAATGTATCATTCAATGATACAACCTTTAGGCCGACTTCGATTTTTCACATATCCTTTTAATATTTTCATGTAATGCTTAAGTGGGTACATCATCTCAAGAAAACTGGGCCACATATTTGTATCTCTCTAATTAGATGAATAGTGAGGTGCAATATTATATCGAAGAATGCAGGCGGAAATACATTTCAAGTTCACATAAGATTAACACAATTTGGCTTTGCAATCTTGGCAATTTTGTTGGGTTAATCACTTTACTACATATAGACTTGAAGAAGAAACACATTTTATGATCGTGGCTCGAAACCGTTTTAAGTAAAATAAAATGTATAGCCATTGGAATAAAATTTTCCATCAACACATGGCAATCATGCGATTTTAAACCCTTCAACTTTAAATCCTTCAATGACATAAGACCCTTAATGTTTGAAAAGTACCCCTTTGGAACTTTAATAGTAGCAAGTGACTCACAAAAAGCCTTCTTTTCTTTTCTAGATAGTGTATGAGCTACTACACGAAGAAATGTGCAACTTTCCTTCTCTTACGGAGCCAACTTTTCCCCTATCCCCATAGAAATCATATCAAGTCTTGTCTTGATGTCATCTTTGGTCTTTCCTAGAATATGATCTAATATACCAATTAAACTATCGTGCACATTTTTCTCAATGTACATGACATCAAGAAAATGTCTCACATATAAGGATTGCCAATATGGTAGGTTAAAAAAATAAACCTTTTCTTCTACTCACATGTCCCAAGGTGCTTTGCAAAAGGTTTTCCAAACTCAATATTCAAAATCTTACCTTATGAAAATGTTGCTCACCTGTCAGTGGTAAAGGTGCCTTACTTTCTTTTGAATTCTTATTGAAAGCTTTTTTTTGGGCTCCGATAAGGATGATCAGGATGCAACCATTTGCGATGTTCGAGATAGGCATTCTTCATCTTATGTTTTAATCTCATTGAATGTGTACCCTCTTCACAAATAGGATATCTAAGTTTTCCTTTAATACTATACCCTGCAAATTATCATATGCTAGAAAATCATTGATTGTGCTAAACAACAATGCTCTAAAATTAAACCTTTCTTATCTATATCTATCATATATCTCAATATTGTGCTCCCACAACAATTTCAAATCTTCAATTAAAGAAGCCAAATATATGTCTATGTCATTTCTTGACTATTTTGGCCTCAAAATTAGAATGGATAGCATCATATATTTTCACTTCATATATAACCATGAAGGTAAGTTGTAAATTACCAAAATAACTGGCCATGTATTATGAGTGCTACTTAAAGTCTATGTAAATTCATTCCATTAGTAGATAATACAAGGTGAAGGTTTCTATCTTCTACTCTAAAATTAAGATAATTGACATCAATTTTTTTCCATTGAGAAAAGTCAGCTGGATGTCAAAGCTTCCCATCTTTGATCCATTCATCCGCATGCCATGTTAAATTTTTTGCATCTTTTGCACTACTGGATAGCCGTCTAAATCTAGGTACAATGGGAAAGTACCATAATGCCTTCTCTGGACTCTTCCCATTCTCTTTGTAGCGCAAGGCATTACATTTTAGACACTCCATTAATGATGCATATTCATTTCTAAATAATAAGCAATCATTAGGACAAGCATATATTTTCTCATAACTCATGTCAATTGAACGTAGCATTTATGTCACCTCATACATGGTCCTTAAAAGCTCATTGTTCATAGGTAGAAGTTGTTTTATAATTGCAACATTTTCTGTAAAGCTCTTATCACTCCATTCATTGCTTATTTTCAAGTTGTACAATTTCAACATTGCCAATAGCTTTGTGAATTCGGTGCAACTAACATACAAGGGCTTCTCTATGTCACTTTTCAACATCTATAACATTTCAAGATAATCCTCAAGTTTCCTTTCAATTGCATTGGCCATCTCTTCAAGACAATTACCTTATAAGTATCTATGTCATAATCATTTGATTCAAAGCTTCCTTTATACTTCCAATTACTAGTACACTTATTGTCTCTAGTCTCTCCATGCTTATGCTAACACTTGTAATTTTCATCAATTCTATAGCACACTAAATGATCTTCCAACTCAGATGCACTAATTTGCTTTAAAAGACCACATCTTACATAAGGGCACACTATTCTTCTAGGGTCTTTTACATGCTCGAGAGTAAACCATTCAAATACTCTTTATTTAATCAATTGGCAAACATTCATTCTTTATCCATAACTTTAATTTAGAAAACAATTCATTTAAGGAAATGTGATCAGTGACTCATGAATATGGAGAGGAAAGGAATGACAGAAAGATTATCAATAAAGAAATTGACTACTCTACATATAATATAGAGTAATTAATGAATCATGAATCACAATGCACGAGGATTCACATATTCCTTCAACCGACGAAAAACTTTTGGCAATATAACGGCATAGAGAAAGTATTTCCTGAGCTCAAAACCCTCTTTTCAGTCCTAGCAACTCACTTAACAAAGTAATTTCAAACATATACAATCACAACAGCAACAAAGTTTTTACAAAATAGCATTTTCAGATTAACTCTAATTATTATAAAATTAGTTCAAAAATCATAGAAAAAAGAAAAACACCATAAACATTATTTTCAATCAATGTTTTCTATCTCATTGATCATTCTAAGGTTACACATATCCTATATTAGCAATCCCAAGCTAAGAAAAAAATATTCTTTAGCAAATGTAAAAATCTCAATAAAGTAGCAATGATTTTTAGAGAAACCTCGCATCAATTTCAGTCACCTAAATCAACTTCAATTGTAATGAAAATTGACACACTAATACATTTCAATATATAGTTTTGAACAATAAAACTACTCTAATCAAACAAGGCACGAAATTTAAATTAAAAATTATTAAGATAAATCAGTTAAAATTCGAGAAAAAATACAATTATCATAAATATCCCATTTTGATCATTAATTTTTATCTTAACAATCATCCTAAGGCTAACCATATCATCTACTACCATTCTCAAGTCAATAACACATCAAACATTAATAATTTTGACACCCCACAATACCAAAATGGGCAACAAATGAGAAGAAATTTAAACAAGAAAAATTAACTAATTAAACAATCCATAACATTAAATAAATCAATCTCATAACTTAGAAATCTAAGGATATTGGAAGAAAAATGAAGAAAAACCGTAGAAATCACACACCCACGTACCTTGGAGAAGGAAGGATTAAAACACAAAGAGGAAGAAAATGAGACAACAACTGACGGCGTAGGTGGTGGCACTTTCACGTCGGAGAGGATGAAGATGGTCAACGACAACAATGGAGGAAGATTGAGAGATTTCTATCAATTTCATGTGCAAGTGGAGAAGAGAGGATACGTGAGAAGATGAATGGGCGAGAATGAAAAATGAACTTGCAAAACTGATTAAAAAAGGTAATAAATGATAGGTATTTTAATACCTGTTATTTATTTCCAAATACATGACGGGTGATTAAAACACTCATCATATATTAGTATGACTTTAAATGATGGGTGTTTTAAACACGCATCATTTAAAGTTCAAAATTTTTTATTTTTTTACCTTCTAGAAAATGAGACGTTAGGCAACAATAAATGATGGGTGGTACACCCGTCATTTATTGTCAGACCTAACACCCGTCATTTAAAGATTAATTTCTTTTTTTATTTTTATAAATTAAGAAATTGAAAGGTTTTTTATAACACCCATCATTTAAAGATTAATTTCTTTTTTTATTTTTATAAATTAAAAAATCAAAAGGTTTTTTACGTTTAAATGACGGGTGTTTTAAATATTCGTCATTTAAAGGTTTGACAATAAATGACAGGTGTTTAAATACCTGTCATTTACGACCTGATCATCACCGCTTCTCTCATATATGACATGTTTTTCTTTAACTGTTATTTTTTATGGCATCTTATATTTAAATTTTTGTAGTAGTAAATTATTTAATGGTGATATGACCCTCTCTCAAACCTTTCAACAAACATACAGTGTGCATCATTTTCTAATTCATTCAATGGGACTTCCTAACCCACACTCACTTCCCCAATATTTTTCAGCATCAGTAAAAAATTTATCATACTTTTTAAACTCAACTCTCATCAAGAATCAAATTTACTTCCAAAGAAAATCAACTCTAAATTCATCCTCTAGCAGTAACCAACATATCTAAGTGAAATTTTCTAGCAAAGATATGCTCTTAAACTCAAGTGTTTAGTTTGATCAGCGTTATTTGCTCCTTCCTACATGCACAACAACAGCCAAACAGCAGCCAAAATAAGAAAACACAACCCAGCCAAAACACACACACACATGGGATCATCGGCAAGGATGAAAGGAGAAGCAAAGTCCCTCACCTCAAAACATTAGTGGCAGAAGCAAAATGAAGAAGAAAGGAAGGGGACTCCGCAGCACTGAACAGGGAAAATGCTGAATAAGAAACCCAATGACAGCACCCACAGACAAAGGAACAACCAAGCTCTACTCAATACCGACGGCGCCGGTGAAGAAAGGAGGAAAGAAGATTTTCAGCACATCCACGACACTAGCTACGGTAGCAAATGAAGCTCACAAAAATGAAGGAGATGACGTAAGGCAGGGGAGAATAAAGCAGAGCAATTCAACGCATGCTCCCTCTCAGCTGCTTGGACGAAAATGAAAGGCAGCGACTGACACTCTAATGGCCGCCGTGATGAACGTGAAAGAAGGTAGAGAAGACGCAGAAAGTTTCAGTCCTTCTTTCTCTCTCACTCTCAGTCAAGATTGAAGTGAAGAAGGGGGGAGGAGCTGCTGATCTTTTCTACCCTCTGCATCTCCGTTTTTTTTCCCCCTAATAACAGAATGGTAAAATGGCAATTATGCTAAAGCAAAAATATTAACTATTTTTTATTGTTTAATTATTCATTCCTTCCTATTCCAATCTTCCTCATTTTGTTCCAGCATCTAATTAGAGTAATCTTCCTATATATTATACTTATTAAATAATATTATTTAATTAGTACAATATATGGCTAGAATGAAATAATAGCCAATACCATTTATTTTAATTAGAGTAATATACAATCATTTCCCTTCTATTTTGCTAAAATTACACAGATCTCCTCTTTATTTTGAAACTTGCACTTTAGTCCAATTTTAGTCTTGCTATAAAAATTTAATTAAAGATTTTAAAATTATTAATTTTAATTATAATAAAAAAACCCAAAAGTATTAATTTTTCCTTATAGTGTGTTTGTCTATTCCCCCCTCCCCCCAAATTAAGGAACTTTAAATAATTGTGACAATTTTAAAATAAGTCATTTATGAATTTTGTGTTCAAATTAATAAAATTTAAAGAAAAATAAGCACAAATTATATTGACTAATTTATTCTCATTATATATTACATCCCTATTTCATTAAGTTTTTTGTACATATGTGTTAAAAATATTATTTTAGATAACTTGTGTGTTTATATTTTAAGAAAATTATTAAATAAATAAGTTTGCAAACTAGCTAAAGAGTTTAAAATATGAATAAATGTTTAAAAATATATATGCATTAATTGTTTTTGGATATCTTGAATGATTGTTAGATAATATTTATATCTAAGAGAGTATTTTGATTCAATAAATAACTTAATAGTTAACTAACGATTGAGTGGATAGAAATAAAATTGTGAAAATAGAAGGAAAGTTTGCATTTTAAAGCTATTAATTCTAGAAAAGGTTTGTATATGTTTAAAAATTAGAAAGGATGTATTTTCAATTAAAGTAAATTAGAAGAGAAGTCAATGTAGTTTACTCTTTTAATTATTATAATATATATGTGAATGGAAAAATCAAATTAAAATTGATAATCTTTTCTAATCATCGTATATTGAAATTTTAATTTATCTAGCTTAAAATTTAAAATTTAAACTTAAAGTTTTTTTATTATTAACTACATTATATTGGAAATATAAAATGGCTCAATACATTGACTAATATTATTAATTTATCCTACTCAAATTATAGTATTACCATAATATTAAATACCTATGAAAGTTATGACTAATTTTGTGAAATCACTTTACCAAAGATATGTTTTAGTTATAATTTTTTATACATTTAATTGGCTGATATTTTTTTTCAATTTTAACTTATTTTGATTACGTATTTGAATATCAAATCACAATATTTACTAATTCAATAAATGATTGATTAAGTAAAAATATCATTAAATTAATTAATAATATTTTTAAGCAAATATGAGTATTTTCAAATTTCAAACTTCACACTAGAAACAATCAATATCTTACTATTTCAAGAATATTGGATTTTATGAAAGTTCATCAAATTCCAATATTTCACAATGATTTGAGTTTTAAATATTTAAATACAGATAAAGATGGACAAAAATAATTTATATTTTTAGAAGACATACATCTTGTAACCATTCTGTTTGTTTGCATACAGAAATATTTAAAAATTGAGTTTGAACATATTCACTAACCAACAGTCAAACTAGACTTACCAAAGCATAGAATCATGGGAAGAATACTAAAACAAAATCTTACTTTTATGCAAATCTGCCATGCAAAATAGACTCGAGGATGTTACACAAAACTACTTAAAGGATTAAATAGCAAACTTTTCCTTGAACTATACATCCAGAAATATCTGGTATTCTAAACTTATTTTTGGTGCAATGTTTTCTTTTAATTTTTGAAAAAAGTGCAATATCACCTGTAACACCCTGATTTTTAAATAAGAAATTAATGGTGAAAATGGAGATTTTAACTGAGAAATTCAAATATGTATTAATATTATTTTGAGGATTAATTAGGGATGTAAATGTGTATTCAAGGTGCAGTGAGGCTAACTGCATTTTTGGCCAATCAATCAATACTTAAATTGGGCTGGGAAGCATATTAGGGAACTAAATAAGATCCAAAATAGATAATTGGCCCACCTAATGCATGACTACGCGCAGATAAGCACAACACAGTGCTCGACAGTGCACCGACAGAGGACCAGAATGTCACTTAAGGGTCATCCGCACATGGACAGGTCTTTCCCTGTCCCAACCACTCCCAAACAAGCAAATTAAAAGGTATCTCTGGTCTGCATTTTAGTTAGAATGCGAGAGAGGGAGAAAGAAATCAGCAGAAGCTCCGGCAAGGCTCTGCTTAGGTAAGAGATTCCAGCAACTTAAGAGTAATTTTCGGCCGTGCAACCACTTGAGGTAAGTTTCTAGTCTTCCTCTCTACAATTCCATGTAACTTTTCTTGAGTTTGAAGAAGATTTCCATATTAGGGTTTCTATAAGGGTTGAGTAATCTGAAGTTGTAGTGATTTATTGTGTTTGAAGTTGTTAGGAGTCTATTAAATGCTTGGAACATCTCCTTAGGTTCGGCTTTCAAATCTAGAGATTTTGGTCGAAAACCAAAGCTCTTAATGTTTATTCTGAGGATTAATTTGAATTTTTGAAATGTTTCATGATGACTAGATGTTTATCTATGTGTGTGTGTGTGTGGAGTAATGTCATTTCCCGAAGAAGCAACACAATGATACCATTACAATGTTATATGTGTGTTACTGTCTTATTCTTTTTTTCTGGCCTGAACTGTGTTGTTCAATAAGCATCCATCCCTTATATTACATGTTTAAAAAGAAACAAAATATATTATAGTTAGTTGTTTTCTGGTATTAACTTTTTATTAACAAAAAATATATATATATTGATAACATAAATATACATGTTAATCTTTTTAATTAAATAGTCTTGAATTAATTATCATACAAATGATCTATTTGTATAAGTATGTATTTAATGTTTTTGTTACTCAAATTTGAACACAATATCAGTAAATAATAATTTAAATTTGTCAAACATTCAATTTTCAATGCATGTATTGTTTTTATTTTATAAAAACCTTATAATTATCTATCCTTTCTTTTTGCTTAAAACATCAATATCTAAAGACAGATGAAAACGTATCTATTATGTAAGCATTTTTAATTTATAAATTTATTTGAAAAATTAATTAAAATAAATATTTAAAACTTATATATGCATACATATTTATTTTATAAAAAATTGGGCCCGCCCTCTTTTACAAGTCTGGTTCCACCACTGATATAAACCTTCACATCATCACTGATTTCATGTGTTCTTACTATACTTTCCCAACCACACCCACTCACACACAGACTGTAACCATGACGGCAGAAAACTCTAAACACTCCAATGTTCCCAAGTATCTCCAGAAAGTCAAATTAACCCAAGAAAACAAGCAGCTCATTGCCACCTTACCTTGCGATGTGTTTGGTGAACCTTCATACACCTTCCATCAATATGATGGTTTTTGGCAAGCCACAAAAAACTTGCAAGGAATCCTCAGTAGCAAAAAACACTTCAAAGCTCATGACTCTAACATTCTTCTTGTCACCTTACCAAAATCTGGAACCACTTGGCTCAAAGCCCTAGCCTATGCGATACTTAATCGCAAGATCTATTATCCAACAAATTCAAATCTTGATGAGAAACAGTCTCATCCTTACCCTCTCCTCACTGCTAACCCTAATGATCTTGTACCCTTTTTAGAGATCAATCTCTACATCTATAAAAACATCCCCGATCTGAGCTTGTTCCCGTCACCGAGGCTCTTAGTAAGCCATATGCCTTACATTTCGTTGCCAAAATCAGTGCAGTTGTCTATGTATAAGATTGTGTACTTGTGTAGAAATCCTAATGATAAGTTCACGTCAACGTGGCACTTCCTCAAGCACCTACTACCACAAGGCCAACAGCCCAGGTTGGTTGAGGAAACATTTGAGGGCTTCTGCGAAGGAAGAATTCCTTTTGGCCCATTTTGGAATCACATTTTGGGATACTACAAGCAGAGTTTGGAAAGGCCAAATAAGGTAATGTTTTTGCCGTATGAAGAGTTGAAGATTGAGCCAGTAAGGATTCTGAAGAACTTAGCTGAATTTATAAGGCATGGATTTACTAAGGAGGAAGAAGATGGTAATGTAATTAATGATATAGTCAAGCTCTGTTGTTTTGAGAATTTGAGCAACTTGGAAGTGAATAAGATTGGAAAATTGTTGACTGGGGAAGAGAATAGCATTTACTTTAGACGTGGAGATGTTGGAGATGGAGAGAATTTTCTCACCTCTGACATGATTGAAAAGCTTAATTTTATTACTCAAGAGAAGCTGGAGAAAAATGGCTTGAACTTTCAGATTCACAAATCTTGATTGGAAACCTGATCGATCAAAAATGATGAGGTATGGGTAAACCTTTAATTTCAATTGGCAGTTTCTATCACTATTTAATATTCCTTAAAGTAGGGACCTTTCAGCTTTTCCATCTACAGAAGTTATTTTTTATTTTATTCTATTTTTTATTGTTATATTTCATCATTCTTATTAAACTATTTACGTATAAAACAAGCCATCAAACTTGTATAGCTTTGATTTTATCCAGGGTCTCTCTTTTGACTAAATTATAATTTTTTTTCCCATAATGCAGGTGGATACTTGAATTTCTTATCGATTTTCACTTTCTTCAATAAATTACAATTGTCTGCAGGGTTGTATATGTATGTTTGTGAAGTCTTAGATGACTTCATATGTTAAACTTATCTTCATGGAGGAATATTCACGAAGCGCAGAATGTGAATATGAAGTAGAAGCATTGCGAATTGCGATGCAATTGTATTCCCTCACGCTTAGGTATTATAAGTATCCTCTTGTGAAGTTCTGAGTGTGAGAATCCTCTATCTTGCGGGGCTTTTCTTCAAATATGTTGAAATAGATGCCTGTGTATTACTCGCGAAATTATCAGAATGGATATTTCTCTCCCTTTATTTTTATTATAAGAAACTATTAAAACTTCAAGACATTAATTAAGATTATTGTTGTAGTGTTGCTTTTTTTTTTTAGAATTTTTTGTCATTGTAGATAGCTTAAAAAACAAATTTCATGTAATAAAAATCTAAATAAATTATTATAATAAGATATATAAATAAAATAAATTAACGAAAGAAAACAAAAAACACGTGGTCCACGTCCCACGTCCAGGCCTCTGGATAAGATGAAAGTTGAAAGCAAATCACAAGAATCTTTTATTCATCAGAAAATGACAAAATTATAATGATAAAGATATATATGGAATGTTTACCATGTGGGTCATGAAAATTATAAATATAAAGTAATTGTTAGAATTTACAGATCCGCCCTTAATTGGAATCGGATCATAAGGAGAGTTGACTGGAATTAGGAATTAATGTGTAATTGATTTTTGATTGAATACTCCAAAACAAGAAGTGATTTCTCTACAATTATGATGATTATTCCAATCAATTATTCCCTCCATTATAAGGTAAATTAATATCGATTGGGTTTTTCTTTTTTATGGTGGCCTCCCCTTGCTATAAAATAGATATGGGTGGTTGAAAAAGAAATCACCCCTAAGCAAACAATTCTTTCTCAGGGTTAATTCTTCCTCTCCCTCTCTCCCTCTCTTTGTTGTATCTGCTGTGCATTTTAGTTTAGACTCTAATAGTCTAAACTTGTGTGGGTAGTCAAATAGAGTCTACTATGCTCGGATCTAGTAAGACTCTGACTCAACTCCATTATTTGGTATATTATTTATATTTGATATTCCTTCAGTGGCATTAGAGCTGCGTCATTTCTATGGTTGTGGTTATGGGCATATAGATAAATTTATTTTATTTTATCATTGCTCTATTTTTTTATTTTATGCTTGAATGTGCATCATGCATAAACTCTCCTTTCCTAGCCATTTGTTGATTAAGGGGTTTCCTTACCTTGATTTAGAACTTGGCCGACTTCTTAGCATGTTTTAATTCCACTACACTTATTATGAATCTTATTGTATTGTTGTTGAATGATGTTTGCATTTATGGCCTCTATTATATTTTCTTTTACTGTGTTTATGTTTTTCTAGGTTTTTCTATGTTTCTACATGTATTGGTTTTCACTACTTCTAGACTTTCTCTTCTTCCTCCCCATGTTCTTGTGAGTCAAAAAAAAAAACATTTTTTGAAAGTGTCCAAATCCTCCATTGAAGCCACTCTTTGAGAACCAATAGAGGAGGATTTTTCAAAATTTTAAGTTTCTAAAATCTAGATTTCTAGCTTGCAAAATTGGCATAGTTGTGTAAAGGGCGAAGGAACGGTTCCAACGAGATTGGAATCACATCAAACAGAGGCCGGATAGAGGAGAAAATGCAAAAAAATAATTGAAAACATTAAGTCTGCCTCTGGGTCCGATTGACCTTGTTGGAGGTTGAAGACAACCTCCAAGACACATCATTCAAACCCTTACATATTTTTGAATATATATTGGTATCCTATGCTTCATATATATTTGTACTTTGATTTTGATTTATGAAAGTTATAATTGAGTGATTTTATAGTTATAAAACTTGGGATCTTATTTTTATTACTTTTAATGTTTTTGAAACGATAAATATTTTCTAATGAGATGATAATCCATTTGGATTAGTCCCCTGATTACCCTAAAAGTTTTAGTTAAATAGTGGATTAGTAAAGGCAACCTTACAACTTGGATTCAAGGTCCCTAATCTAGATTTACTTCGATTAGATTCATATTCTTTCATACCCCTAATAGACTCTTTATAATACAACAAGCCTTGAAATTCCCATAAAACAGACATTGGATTTGTATTGATGTAACCTTTCCAAATATCATCCTGATATTAGGAGGGGTTAACTCAATCACCGTATTCTCAAACCAAATTATACTTAAAATTCATTTGAAAAGCTCGGGGCCCAAGACTTGATTTTCAAAGTCATCAAAATACTTAATATGTCAAAGCAATACACAGTGAAAACTAAATATATGTATTCATTACATTCATTGCATGCTTGAACATTGAAGAAATAAGGTCATATTATATGGCATGTGCTACGGCGTGTACCACATGCACTACGTTCAGCCCTTCTCTATGCCATGTGCCATGATGTAACACGCCATGCGCCACAGCACACATGATTCAAGCACTTTTTCCACATATGATGTTCGATCAAAGTGATTCAAGCACTCACACAAAGTTTATTTTATAAGCTATCTAATGAGATAGGTTTGGAAAAGATCTAATGGTTTGATTAAAATTTGGACACTCAAGTGTAAAAAGTTACTTTTTCTAAAAATTTAGTGCACTCAAGTGCTCCAATCGTTCACATTATCTCATCAAACCATTATAGGCCTTAAACCAAGTCCAAAAGGACCTATTACACCTAATTGACCACATTTTATATTATATACACACAGATCAAAATTTGGCCGTTCAACAGCCCATTACCATAAAGATAAACTTTTCCAAAACATCACCACAATACAGTATTTGAGCAAAAATCCATTTCATTCACCACACATTCACCATTAATGTGTTCAAAACATAATCACAACTAAATCTTAGCCCCTATTTCTCAATTCACCACATCTTTACACATATGGGCTAAGATTAATAAAAATCACTACAAAATTTAACAATTCACAACTATAAACATGCATGCAAGTCCTATAAGAAGAATGGTGTTAATTACACCAACTCGAAGATTTCACGGCAATAGCATAATTATGCTGATCCTAACTCTTTCCCCTTGCCCGGCTCACTACTGTGACTTGTAAAAATGTAACCATCGGGGTGAGATAAACTCTTCACTATCAATTATCACATGCAACCATAAGCAAGTATTGCATAGTATATAATTAAACATAGCATTTAACACAGACTTCACTTCAAATCGCATCAATATAGTATTTCACCACTTTTAACATGATTACTACCATCTGAACCTCCAAATCACCCCAACTCGAAACCATAGGATCGCCTTAAACTAATACACACTCTCATTGGTCCTAAGCACACCTTCAGTGGTTGAATCACTTGGCCAAAGGCGTTTTATCTCACCTCCTAACTATAATTTTCCCCAATATACACAATGGGGTGTCGTTAGCTCCAACACCACATCATAGATGTTAAGGGGCCCAAATCTCCAACACTGCACCTCAAAAAGTACTAAAGAGATATAATTTTTCAATACCGCGCCCCATCGAGTACTAAGAAAAATAATGTCATATGGTCTTTTACTACTTTTCCCTATAGGTGAACTCCTACCCCTTTGATTATGCTTTCATATAAACCACATTCTCATATACATTTAAAACCATATATACATATACATACATACATACATACATATAAATATATATATATTCTCAAAGCATGCATTTCATAAAGCTAATTCTCTAGAAATCATTTTCATGCATTTAACATTCATTTAGTAAATATGCTTATTCTAAAACCTTTTCATGCAATAATATTTATACTTTCAAATAGTTACAATAAATAATTGAATAGGGGAAGTTACTTAATTACCTTAACCCTTCTGTCAAAAGAAAGGTTACCTGTGGACTTTCACAATCACTAACAACATGCTACCAGCTTCTTTTCTAATTTTACCCGTGGAATATGCCAATCTACACATAATTGGCACAATTTGTTAATTAACTACTTTGACCAAAAGCACTAAATTGTTGCTTAAAGCCAATTTTATCCGTTCATTCTTCTCCATTTAGCCATTATAGGTTTACTATCCCTCAATTACCACTTTTCATCACTTCTAACAATCCCATCTCACTTCTACTCAATTTCCACCCCTTTTTCTCTTCCCATTTAGAGGTAACTTGAGCCTATAGCTTCAATGCTTTATCGTTAAACTTCAAACTAGTCACAAAGCTTTAATTTAACTTCCAAGAACCTTTTTATTACTATACGGTAAGAAACTAATCTCTTAAATTTTTTCAGTTCAATTTCTCTATCACTACTGCAGGAAAGACTTTTAACAATGGTTATTTTAGACTCTTTACTTAGGTTATTAGGGGAAAGTAAAAAAGAGGGAAGTGAAAAGTTTACTTTCTGCATTGGTTATTGTGAAAACAGTTGTGGAAAGTTAACTTTTCACAACAGTTTTGTCACACCTAAAGAATAAGGTGTGATTGACACAGGACATTTAACAATCCTCAACCCCTATGCTATCTTAGACTAGGCTTGTCCACCTCACGATGGCCCAAACCAGCTTTCCTCATGGTAATCCATGAGTTATCCCTCAACCCCTTGGTATCTTGGGACCTTCTAAGATTCGATCCTCCAACCTCTTCCTACATAGCGAAGCTGATGCTGAATCTCGTGCCATTGACGAAGTTGAGCCTGCTTCAATAGTACGAGATTCAGCCTCAGCTTCGCTATGTAAGAGGAGGTTGGAGGATTGAATCTCGAAAGGTCCTAAGATACCAAGGGGTTAAGGGATAACTCGTGAATTACCACAAGGAAAGCTGGTTTGTGCCGCCATGAGGTGGACAGGCCCAGTCCAAGATAGCACAGGGGTTGAGGACTGTTACATAAAAGGGCACCTTTTATGTAACAGTCCTCAACCCTTGTGGCATCTTGGACTGGAGCCCAAACTACTCACATGGTCGGCCTAACTTTTTCCTTGGTAGTTCACAGATTATCCCTCAAGCCATGTGCTATCTTAAGACCTCCCGAGATTTGATCCTCCAACCTCCTCCTACTTAGTAAAGTTGAGGTTGAATCTCGTACCATTAAGTCAATACCAAACTATAACGTCCTTGAGTCTGAACTATAAAGTCCCATCTCAACCCGTGCTTTACCATTCCACCACACAATCAACAAATACAAAATCAGAGTAATAGCCCTTTATTTGTTTTCAAAATCATGAGATCTCGACTTCTCAAAACATATATTCAAATAAGAGAGCTAACGGAAGCTTGAACACATTTAAACCACTCAAAAATCTGCAAATTCTCAACTTAAAAATGGACCATGCGCCGCGGCATGTAACACATGCGCCGCGGCATGTAACACATGCGTCGCGGCATGTGGCATAGAACCACTTACCTTGTTTCATACTGTGTCATACGTCACAGCGGGCACATCATACGCCGTACTGCGCTTGTCCAAAATTCTGCTATCATTTTGATAGAAAAAATGATGAACTTTCAGTGTGCGCTATTTTCACACCCGATATCTAATTGGAGTGATTCAAGTGCCCACATGAAGCTTACAATGGTTCTAACTAATGGAACAAGTTTGTGCTCGATTTAATAGTCCGATTTAAAATTAGACACTCGGGTGCGAAAAGTCACTTTTTCTTTCAAAAACTTGTAGCCTAAGTGCTCAATTATTATTCCTTATCCCATTAGACCACTTCAAGCCTTGAACTAAGTCCAAAAAGATCACATACAACTAATTAACATCATATATATCAAATATCACATTAATAGCCCATTTTTGACCTCTCAAAGCCACATTACACACTTATGGTCTTATATGAGGAAATCATATATATAACACATATTCATACATATAACTAGACTTATTCCACTTTCAACCCTCTAACTCTTACATATAGGACTCCACCTCACCATATGGTCAGGAATCATAAATGTACTCAACTCTTCCAAATGAGGCTCTGCCTCACTATTTATGTTAAGTTCATACCATTTGTGTCAAATTCACATTTCACAACACAATACACATTCAATTCACAACAATCAATTACATTCAACACACATATATACTAGTGGAACAAGTTACAACATCATACACTTGCTTGTCTTGCATTTAGACCTATCCACGTACCCTCCTCTGGGGCACCCTCCGCACAATGCAATATCATATATATATACAAGCAAGATTCACAATACAACTCACTTTCTCATATTCACATATAATTATACATCTTAGTTGGTAACTTAACTCAATACAACTTTATACATTCAATTCAACTCAAAGGTAGTCATACCACTACCTATCAAGGCTACTCTTTCCTCGCTTTCTTTCCCAGCCTTCTCAAGCTCACTTCACCTGTGTTCAAAAGTAACAAAGTAAAACATGCGTTCCAGTAACTCGGAGGTAATCCCAATTATCGGTTAGTAATTAAAAAGCATAAACAAGTAATAAAGTAGTATTTATAGTCATAAAACTGTAACATATGCATATATAGAAATTCATTCTCATCAATCTCATCATGCTCATGTAATGTAGTCCTAGTTCCCCCGGTAGAGTAAACTCTACACTTGAACCAAGCCCTCTAATCACAAGAAACAATGCCCACCTTACCACTACTCAGATCAGTTCATTTTCGTATGGGTGGTCTCCTAAGTCTGTCATGGTGGAGCCCAACTCTATACTCTGGATCATCAAGACTTCCTAGCCTTATACAGAGTAGGACTATGACCCCCTACCCGAGTCTAAGGTAATCTCGTGGATTATTCAATATCTTAGGTCTATCATGGCGGAGCCAAGCTCTATGCTCTGGATCATGAGGACTTCCTGGTCCTCCTCACGGTAGGGCTACATCTCCCCTTACATAATCCAGGGTATATCTTGCACATGCGATGCATGTCAATGCACGTGTCGCTTCTCAAATTTATTTCAATCAATACTCACACACCCGCATGCATATACTTTCACAATGTTGCTACTCTATCAATTTACAATACAATGCACAATTATATTAAAGTATTTGCAAACAATTTCACAAACAAACAAGTAAAAGGGTTACTCTAGATACCTTTAATCCTTGCTACTAAGGGTTACCAACCACACTAAGTTTCCAAGGGCTCAAATTCTCACAAGCAACTTCCCAAGTGCTCAATCTACATAACATAGTGCCCCTCAGTCAATTCTCAACACATTTCATAGGCATTGATTCAGGTTAACTGAACCCCTTAACATATAACACAGTTTAATTAAACTTTTTTCAATTCCCTTATCCATTATTCATAGTCATTAGCCCTATAGGCTACTCAAACAATCATAACAACTCCCTAACACATTCATTCACCCAAATTCCTCCTTTTGACCTAACTTTTCAGTCATTTTGAGCCTAAATACTCAAAGCTTAACCATTCAACTCCATACTAGTCACAAAATCTTAGTTCTACATTCGATATCCCGTTTTAACCCTTTCTTTTAGATTATAACACCTCAGAATCTCATGGTTTGATTTCTTAATTGATGAAATTCAATGAAAAAGAGGTAGAATTGAAGCTTGGGATTGTATGATACTTATCCAGCAAGTTATCAATCGAAGCAACTCCCGAGCTCTAACTATGGCTTGCCCTAGTAGAGATGGCTTCCTCTTGCTCTCCAAATGCGTCTCCAGCCTTTTCCCTTCTATTTTCACGAGCTGTTCACATCATCTTTAAGTGATTTCTAGTCAGTGTGCTGCGATGCACACACCTTCTACTGCGGCGGGTGGCACAATGAGAAAATTCTCACTTATGCTCGCATGTTCTATCCCAGATTGCCTTCATACCATTTGATCTTACCAATGCAACACCCAAACAACACAAAATATCAACTCAACATCCAAACCACAATAAATCCCCTAATTACTAATTTATCTTTGATTAACAACTAGTTCTTGAGATTGAAATTCAAGATGTTACAGGACATGCGTACAAAACCCATATCCCTTAAGCCTTAATTCAAAAAACTTCTAATTTAACACTTGAACTCGATAATATTAAGATTAGATTTTTTTTAAACCATGCTTATCACAAAAAAATGATGTACTTTCTATGGAAAATTTGGCAATTCCTTACATGAAAATATGACCTTCTAAAATTTCTACAACAACAAGTTTATAACAATTCAACAAGAAGGAGCTCCACTCCTTAACGCGCACGCACACATATATAACAAGTCAAGGCACTATCTAGTCAATGTGCAACACATAAAGCAGAATGTAAAAATAATACATAAGCTCACATTTAGATCAAATAAAGATTTGTCTAAAGAATTTCTTCTATTTTAGATCAACAATAAAACTGTCATTAATTAACAAGAGATACAAGTCCACATATTATCAGAGGCCAAAATCATTTTCAGTTAATAACATCCCAATTATAAAAATTAAAGAATAACAAAAAACATGAGAAAGGAAACGTGTAACTACTTTAAAGAATTAATCTAGTATAATGTAAAGACATTTTTTTAAGATAAAAATAAAGAAAATTTTCCATGAAATATTGACTATATGAACTACAAATATATATGTATATATATATATATATATCATTACTCAATTTCAATTTGCATAAATATAAATATAAAATTAACATTCAAATCATGAATCATTGAACTAGGAAAATGAAGATTGTAGTGACCTTGTCAATAAGAATCAAATAAAATCATATATATAATAAAGGACTTAAAAATAAAATTATGTTTTATTGGGACTTTACAAGAACAGATAACAAATGTGGACACACAATCCACGAGGGTAACTAACCAGACGTGATTGAAGCCACAAAATAGATGTGGACACACAGTCCATAAGGGTAACTAACTAGACGTGGTCAAAGCCATGAAACAAATACAGGTACGAGGCCCACAAATAACAGACGTGAGAATAGAGCTCATGAAAATCAAACTAGCTAGTCATTGATCGTAGTGCGCCAAGGGCTAACGGAGCTACCATTAGTAACCAATGTTCTGTATATAATCCCTCGAAAACAATTTTCAAACAAGCAAGAAAATAATCGTTTTCAAAATATAAATTGCTTTTCTTAGTATCAAACTCGCATGAATCATTTTAAAACATCAATATTCTAAATATAAAAATTCATAACTAATATCTCTTAAACCTTTTCACCAATTTTCAAGCTTTCCTTTATCAAGTAAATATATATATATATATATATATATTCTATAACTCAAAAGCATTTACGTCAAGCTAAAATGTATATTTTATGGGGAATTGTACAATAAATATAGAAGTTTATCTATTATCCACCATATTTGCGCAAGATCAAAATTTTATTTAATAAAATATTCAACACTTGAAATCACTTGGAATAGTACATGTGATCTATTTAAGAAAGATAATATTTCAGTAAAAAGAAATTTTATTAATTAGTTAATTTGAATGTTATTCACTTACTTGAAACGCTCCTAAATTCTACAATTTATTCATTACAATTACCAAGTTTTCACTTCCTCCAAACACCCCATAGAGTACATAATAGCATTTTAATAGACTATTTACAAGTTAAATAAACTCTCCCCCCATGTTAACACAAAAATAATCTCCACAATAATTTGAAGTTCCAAGACACCATAATTTACATCTCAAAATTTCTCTAATTCCATTCTTACTTTACACAATACTTTCTTAACCAACAGAACAACAAGTTTACTCTTAAATCTCTTTCTCCAAAAATATATGGACATCTAAACAAATTTCCTATGCTTGCCAAATTCATTTCCTTATTAAAAATACATTTAAATCCATAATATTAGCCCTTAATATATTAAATATACTTGATTACCTCTCTCCAACTCTTCTGCTCATTTTATCGAGCATCTAGAGTGCATGGATATTCAATTAATATCATCAAGAACTTCCTACTCTAAGATTCCCAAACCAATAGCTTCCAAACATCTTTATAAATTTAAATCTAATGAAATAAATACCCAAATTCATCATACATCACAATAGATCCAAATCTGGGAATCGGATATGCAGCAGAACACAGCAAAAAGAAAGAAGAAAATAGTTTCTTTGAGCTTGCCCATAACAATTCGAACCAGAGGAAAAAGAAAGATAAGAAAAACGAAGCTCTCACCCTCATCAAAACAGAGATGACGAGAACAGGGGAAAGCCAGGAGTAATCCATCAAAATCTGGCAGCAAGGATCTCCCTTTTCAGACACATGCACACACCAGCGACGTATAGACGAGAGAGAGAAGGAAGAAGAATTCAGTGACACCCACAGCAAGTCGCAGAGAAAAGAGGGGAAAATTTTTGTCAAAGCGAAACACAGGGCGAGGAGGAAATCTAGTGACCTCCAACAATGACGACTGGAAAATCGCTCGCCCACTGGCTCTCGTCGGCGATTGAAGCTCTCTCGTCTCTCTCATGGTTTTATCCGCTCAAAGTCCCAATTGTCATGGAAATGAAGAATAACCGTGATAAAAATCTTAATGTCAGTGTGTTCTCTTTCTTTGTTTTTTTTTTTTTTTTTTTTTTTTTATTCAATAAGAGCATTTCGGTAATTTGAAGAAACTAAAGCAAAAATTAAATTTCTTCATTTGCACTTGGAGGATTTGAATGCAGAACTTAAAGGATAGATTGTTAGCAATCTTTCCACTAGACCACAAATGACTGCTATTACACTAACTCCAAATTTATAAATTAACATCAATTTATGCTATTACTTAATTAATTATTTTTAATTATTTTTTTCCAAGGTCACTACAGGTTTTTATAAACAACCGTTGTGGAAAGTTGACTTTTCACAACAGTTATTTTAGAAAATCATTATTAAAAGTACTTTTTACAACGGTTTTCTATATAGTCATTGTTGAAAGTTTAATTTTTTTTAAAAGATTATGTTTGTTTTTCTATACATCCAGAACTTACAACCTGTACGTTATATAAATTATATGGCAAGTATAAACAACCAACCAGCAAAATCGCAATGATAATATAACAAGATACAACTATACATAAAATGAACTAGATACTATTTTCTTCAGATAACTAATATGTTATTCTATATACGTAATGTTCATCAATTACTAAAAACTTATAAAATTTTGTACAACATCATCTTCACTGTGAAAAATACTCTTGAAGAAGTTGTTGGGTCAAAATATCATGAATTTTATCAATCTCTTTATCATTATAGGGCTTCGTATTATCAAAAATCTAAATAATAAAATTAATTAGAACAATACTTTAAGGAATTAAATATAAGAATTTAAACTAAAACAAAACCACATACCTCACGTAATTTTTCAATACTTCCAACTTGAATGATCTCATACATATAATGGATAACATAATATCAGCATTATGTACTTCCTGGCTGCCTACGGCACTGAAATAAATAAAAATTTAAAATTAAACCAAAACATATGAAAAATAATTAAATATGAAAGTTAAAGGTTCATACTTATATTCGGGTAAATTCATTCCACTGATGATTTTTGCTTCTGTTCCCCAAATGTCAACATATAATATGTCTCAAGTGCACTATTATCAATTGTAAATGAAAAAACATTACAAAAGTATAAATATCTCTATAAGTAAATTTTTACATAGATGAAAACTCACTTGTTAAAAATCCATATTAGCTCCTCCCTTGGTGCTTTGCCTAAGGAACAGCTAAGTCCTTCAAAACCCTTACTAGCTCGCTCTTCAATTCCTCATACTTCAGAAACATTATCTTATATGGCCTCTCCAAACTCTACTCTTAGCATCCCAAAATGGGCTAGAAGGATTCCTTCCTTCGCAAATCTCTCAAATGATTCCTCAACTGACCTGGCGGTGGACTCTTGGGGTGTGGTACTAACTTTCTGATGAAGTTAACATCGATGTGAACATATCCTAAGGATTTGTACACAAGCACATGATTTTATACCTTGACAGCTTCACAAATACTAGCAATGAAATGTATGACAAATGGCTTTCAATGAGCCTTGGTGATGGGAACAAGCTCAGATCAGGATGAAGAGGTTCAGAGTCTTTTGCCGCCATATGTGTTTGTATGGTTGTTGGGAGTTTATTATGAGAACACTTGAGCAATGATGAAGAGGTTTATCTTTGATCCCCTCTACAAGGGCAACATCAATAGTAAAGGAAAGCTGGAGTAATTGAAATTTAAATTAAGTATTATTGTGTAAGACAGAAGTTACAATGCACTCCAATA